>NW_025334673.1:0-239391 GCF_014858855.1 Bufo gargarizans
TCTAATACCACGCACACCTCACACTGCGCCACACGCTTCTAATACCACACGCACCTCACACTGCCCCACACGCTTCTAATACCACACGCACCTCACACTGCCCCACACGCTTCTAATACCACACACACTCACATGCCCCACACGCTTCTAATACCACACGCACCTCAACTGCCCCACACGCTTCTAATACCACGCGCACCTCACACTGCCCCACACGCTTCTAATCCACCCGCACCTCACACTGCCCACACGCTTCTAATACCACACACACCTCACACTGCCCAACCTTCTAATACCACACACACCTACACTGCCCCCACGCTTCTAATACCACACACACCTCACACTGCCCACACGCTTCTAATACCACACACACCTCACACTGCCCACACGCTTCTAATACCACACACACCTCACACTGCCCCACACGCTTCTAATACCACACGCAGCTCACACTGCCCACGCTTCTAATACCACACACACCTCACACTGCCCCACACGCTTCTAATACCACGGCAGCTCACACTGCCCCACACGCTTCTAATACACACACACCTCACACTGCCCCACGCTTCTAATACCACACACACTCACACTGCCCACACGCTTCTAATACCACCCTCACCTCACACTGCCCCACACGCTTCTAATACCACACACCTCACACTGCCCACACGCTTCTAATACCACACGCAGCTCACACTGCCCCACACGCTTCTAATACCACACACACCTCACACTGCCCCACACGCTTCTAATACCACACGCAGCTCACACTGCCCCACACGCTTCTAATACCACACGCAGCTCACACTGCCCCACACGCTTCTAATACCACACGTACCTCACACACGCTGATGTGTGTGAGATGCATGTAGAGAATGCAGGCTATATCTTGTATGGGGGGTATATCTTGTATGGGGGGGCAGCTGCGTTGATGCTGAGGGGGGGTATATCTTGTATGGGGGGCAGCTGCGTTGATGCTGAGGGGGGTATATCTTGTATGGGGGGCAGCTGCTTTGATGCTGAGGGGGGGGGGTATATCTTGTATGGGGGGGCAGCTGCGTTGATGCTGAGGGGGGGATATACTGAGGGGGGATATACCCCCCCATACAAGATATACCCCCCCAGCATCAACGCAGCTGCCCCCCCATACAAGATATACCCCCCCATACAAGATATATCCCCCCATACAAGATATACCCCCCCATACAAGATATACCCCCCATACTAGATATACCCCCCCAGCATCAACGCAGCTGCCCCCCCCATACAAGATATACCCCCCCAGCATCAACGCAGCTGCCCCCCCATATAAGATATACCCCCCCAGCATCAACGCAGCTGCCCCCCCCATACAAGATATACCCCCCCACCATCAACGCAGCTGCCCCCCCATACAAGATATACCCCCCCATACAAGATATACCCCCCCTCAGCATCAACGCAGCTGCCCCCTCATACAAGATATACCCCTCCAGCATCAACGCAGCTGCCCCCCCATACAAGATATACCCCCCCAGCATCAACGCAGCTGCCCCCCCATACAAGATATACCCCCCCACCATCAACGCAGCTGCCCCCCCATACAAGATATACCCCCTCATACAAGATATACCCCCCCAGCATCAACGCAGCTGCACCCCATACAAGATATACCCCCCCAGCATCAACGCAGCTGCCCCCCCATACAAGATATACCCCCCCAGCATCAACGCAGCTGCCCCCCCATACAAGTTATACCCCCCCAGCATCAACGCAGCTGCCCCTCCCATACAAGATATACCCCCCCACCATCAACGCAGCTGCCCCCCATACAAGATATACCCCCACCACCATCAACTCAGCTGCCCCCCCATACAAGATATACCCCCCCATACAAGATATACCCCCCCAGCATCAACGCAGCTGCACCCCATACAAGATATACCCCCCCAGCATCAACGCAGCTGCCCCCCCCATACAAGATATGCCCCGCCAGCATCAACGCAGCTGCCCCCCCATACAAGATATACCCCCCCCACCATCAACGCAGCTGCCCCCCCATGCAAGATATACCCCCCCACCATCAACGCAGCTGCCCCCCCATACAAGATATACCCCCCCATACAAGATATACCCCCCCAGCATCAACGCAGCTGCCCCCCCATACAAGATATACCCCCCCATACAAGATATACCCCCCCAGCATCAACGCAGCTGCCCCCCCATACAAGATATACCCCCCCAGCATCAACGCAGCTGCCCCCCCATACAAGATATACCCCCCCAGCATCAACGCAGCTGCCCCCCCTTACAAGATATACCCCCCAGCATCAACGCAGCTGCCTCCCCCATACAAGATATACCCCCCATACAAGATATACCCCCCAATACAAGATATACCACCCCTAATACAAGATATACCCCCCATACAAGATATACCCCCCCAATACAAGATATACACCTCCCTCAGCATCAACGCAGCTGCCCCCCCATACAAGATATACCCCCCTCAGCATCAACGCAGCTGCCCCCCTCAGCCTCAACGCAGCTGCCCCCCCCACACAAGATATACTGCCCCCCCCAGCATCAACACAACTGCCCCTTCCATACAAGATATACTCCCCCCCCATACAAGATATACCCCCCATACAAGACATACACCTCCCTCAGCATCAACGCAGCTGCCCCCCCATACAAGATATACTCCCCCCCAGCATCAACGCAGCTGCCCCCCCATACAAGACATACCCCCCCATACAAGATATACCCCCCCATACAAGATATACCCCCAATACAAGATATACCCCCAATACAAGATATACCCCCAATACAAGATATACCCCCCCAATACAAGATATACCCCCAATACAAGATATACACCTCCCTCAGCATCAACGCAGCTGCCCCCCCCATACAAGATATACCCCCCTCAGCATCAACGCAGCTGCCCCCCCCACACAAGATATACTGCCCCCCCCAGCA
The DNA here is from genome assembly GCF_014858855.1 of Bufo gargarizans. NCBI lineage: Eukaryota > Metazoa > Chordata > Amphibia > Anura > Bufonidae > Bufo > Bufo gargarizans. Next base: position 2,968 of record NW_025334673.1, read on the forward strand.
TCAACACAGCTGCTTCCCCCATGCAAGATATACTCCCCCCCATACAAGATATACCCCCCCATACAAGATATACACCTCCCTCAGCATCAACGCAGCTGCCCCCCCATACAAGATATACCCCCCTCAGTATCAACGCAGCTGCCCCCCCATACAAGATATACCCCCTCAGCATCAATGCAGCTGCCCCCCCATACAAGATATACCCCCCCCCAGCATCAACGCAGCTGCCCCCCCATTCAAGATATACCCCCCCCCAGCATCAACGCAGCTGCCCCCCCCCCCCCTCACTGCACATCACCAACAGTTTCAATACAAAATCAGTTACTCCATCAGTAGGCTCCGCGGACTTCTACATCGCTGGAGGCGTTTTTTAGTTCACTCCCCGCACTGCTGACCCGAGCGAGCTCCATGATGCATGTAAAAAAGAGCGCGGCTCTCCTATTTCCGATCCACGTGATCTAGGAGAGCCACGTGATGTTATGACGTCAGCAGGTCCTTCCCGAATATAGTATTTAGCCATTACCATTGTGGATTTACCCTCTGAGTATCATAATCAATACCTGCCATCTTGTGGAATAAGCCTGCTTGTAAATCTGTGAACTAAGAGACTGTGTCACCATCTGCTGTACAAAGTTGGACTGTTAAGTAAAGCAACGTTTGGTTCACTATACCACCTGTGTACCTCACTTATTCCAACTACAAACCGGTGTGCCACCGTCACAGGCACTGGCGTCACGTATCTTAAAGGGACCTTGCCCCAGGCACTCAAAATACCCGTAACATCCAGGGCACCTCATCCACCATCAGGCCTGGTCCCTCCATACAGAGTGTGCCCCAGAGGAACCGTGTCTACCTCTCCTTCACTGCCACGTGCCTGCCCAGGGTTCTCCAATACAGTGAGCAACCCTCGACTGCCCATAACCGTGACCTCACTTCGCTATACCCCGCAGGTCTGGCGTGTTACACAATGTATAAGGCCAGTACTGTATCCCAAAGTAGTGCAATTACTCCGCCAAAGGAAGGGGGCAATGCATACGACAAGTACTGCTGGCCACCGTAGACGCAATCTTGGGAGATTGCTTCGGATTCATGTCAGGGTCTGACCCTCTCCGGGGAGGGAAGGTCTGTCTGAGCATGATTGGGAATGTCAGAGGTCCTTCTTGGATGCGCAGGTGGAGGATTGTCAGCCAATGGCCCCGGAGGGAGTATAGGGAATCCTTCAGGGTTCGCTGTATTGCGCAGGTGTATGCAGAAGTATCAACCAGGCGGCCGTGTAGGGCGGATTGGGACTATGAGAGGTCCTCCTGTGACCAGGACAGGGTACGGGCCCAGTCTGTTACCGCACGATTATGCATAACCACTTTCCCAGAATGTGTGCTAAGGGGACCGGGGCCCGTACTAAATGCTTTTTTTGTTTATAATACTGGGAGTCGGAGCGTTACTTCATAAGTAGCCGCACTGTTTTAACTCCTTAAAGACCCAGCGCTGGCCAAAAGAAATGGCTGGCCAGGAAGGGTTAAAAATGCAGAGAGCAGGGGCAGTGCTCAGCTGGCTTCTGGGGAGGGGAACAGCTAGGCGGAAAAAATTTGCGCCAGCTCGCCGCCCCCTCCCCCAAACGGGAAGAGTTGTGGCCTAGTCTGCCACAAAACCCGGGGCCTAAATTAACACCCGGCCGCTGGGAGCACTGCCAGACGGTCCGGGTCAAAAGGGGGCCTGGAGCAGAGCAGATTGCGCATTGCCCGAAACAGACACTGCCTGGATGCAGGTCGGGCAGAGTACTCACCCTCGCAGCCGGAGTCCCCCATGCCGCAAGAGCTGTGCGGCGCACGAGGCGTCCAAGACTGTCTTGTCCACCATTAACCGTGTCGGAGCGGCACGCTTGGCGCCCGCTCCTGATGGGCGGAATATGGAGCTAGATAGCGGGGAGCGGGAGCAGTGCGCTCCTCTCTCTCCCGCTGATTTAGTAGTAGTCTGTTTGTGCCGGTGTGATTTCCAGCAGCGCGCTCCGCCCGACTAGGTGCCATATTATCTCCTCCTTGCTCACGAAGTCAAATCGCCGTAATCTCGCAATGCGCAGTGCTGGCATAGTGTTCCTTCCCTGTGCTGGCATCAGCCTCAGGGAAGGAACTGTGAATGTGCGAGCTCGCGCATGCGCAGTGCTGGCATAGTGTTCCTTCCCTGTGCTGGCATCAGCCTCAGGGAAGGAACTGTGAATGCGCGCGCTCGTGCATCGTGAGATTACGGCGATCTGACTTTGTGAGCAAGGAGGAGATTCCCGGTTACAGGCGGTGCTGGGCTCCGGAACGGTTAGTACAGCCCCTTGGGCTCCTTACCAGGCTGATTTACATATATATATATAAAATCATTTTTTGCACTCAATAAAACCACACAGAGCTATGGGACAGGTATATTGCGGACATGCTAGCGGCGATCTAGCCGTGCATGTCCGCATCTCTATACAGTAAAAAGAGGTGACGGAATCGCTAAGACCTGAAGAATTCCCAAACCTGACTACCCCAGACCAGTTAATGGAAGGTTGGACTTTAATTCGAAGACATGTTTGTAGTGAAATCTGGAGGGAGACACCGTTTATGATAACCCACAGGGCTTTATATGGCTTCCATACTCCTAGGGACCCTAACAAAAAACCTGAAGGTAGAATAACCCACTGCCCTAACACAGACATTACTCATGGACTATGGTCCTGTCCAAGGGTACAAGATTTTTGGCAAAACTTCCTAATTATGATAGAAACCAAGAGTCCCATAAAAATCCCAATGGATCCAGTGATCCTTCTATTTCATATAGGGAGGGAAACCACTAAACCCAAAATACCAGCAGCCTTCCATGTATTAATCTTAGCAGCTAAGAGGTCTCTGAAATCACTGGCCTAAATCAGAAACTCCATCAATGTAATAAATGAGTGTCTGACACCGGAACGTCTAGAGACGGAATACTGTAACTCGAGACGACTCCTTCTTTACAAACTGGAAACCATATATATCAGCCTTCTTCACCAAGGAAGAAATATTGGCAACTATTCGTCCTTTTCTACATACCGACTGGTTTCTCAAACTGGGAATCTCAGACCCTTAGTACAAAATGCACATTCCCTTACGTCCTACCAGCAGCACAGATGGGGGGTTAACTGCCCCCCGTGGACTGGTAGGACCGGCGGAATTTTTAATGAGCCCAAAGATTAAACCAATAAAAGAACTCCAGCTCCCTTAAAGGGAGGGGTTCATCCCCCAGCCCACCGTGTTTTTTTCTGTCCTTTGGACAGGTGGACTGGCGAGTCTTTTCTCTCCCTGGTTTATTTTTTAAATAGGGAGTTAGGGATGTTATCGTGACTGACCTGAGAAGGTCTCCTTTAGCCCCTTTTTTTATCTGAATGCGCTTATATTTGCGCCCCATTGCAGCAGTGGTTTTCTCCACATGCTCGCAGGTCCTTCCCTCCGTCATCTCCCCTGCGATAGTTCGGCAGCTCCGCTGTTAAGTTTGAACCTGGGCGCCGCCATGACCGGAAGTGACGCGGGCCTAGCCGCGGCGTCACTTCCGGTTTCCCCGGCCTCAGCCGGCCGGTTTTTTCCGGCCGTTTTTTCTTTCGCGGGGGGGAATAGGTGGATGTGTGGGACACTCTCACTTAGGCTTAGGCCTTTCTTTCCCCTTTCTTTGCAAGGGAAGACTGTTGTATAGCTGTATTAAGGGGGAGGTTTAGACCTGGTCTTCACCACTCCCCTGGGCGGAGCTACTCTATTTAAGCTCCCCGATTCCCTCAGTCGGTCTCTGGTTGCGCTGCTTTAACAAGCTAGCTCCAGAGTCTCCTGTCATTTGTGAGACATTGCTTTCAGACCGGTCTTTTTTTGCTGTTCAGCTATCTGTGTTCTCTCCTCTGGTTCGTGCTCTAAAATCTGGAGGGATTTCCCTTATTTCCATTCTATGATGTTTTAAATTCTTTTCCTTTTGTTCCTTTTCAGCTATGGCCTCTCCCAGAGAGCCCGATCAGCCACGGAAATCAGCCACCAAGAGGAGACACCTGGCTTGCTATGATTGCAATACGCCTCTTGAGGACAGCTGCCCGTTTTCTAGGTGCAACAGCTGTCGTTCCGCCACTGCTACAGAGCCTTCAATGCAGGACATGTACCAGTGGGCTAAGACTTATGTCGACGACTCCATTAAGGGGGTCGTAAGTCTCCTTAACGAGAGACTACCCATTCCCTCCCAAACGCCTATGGAGGTGGCCGCCCCCACCGATAGGCCTATGCCCCTTTCTGTGGGGTCATCTTCCTCGGATGAGGAAGAATCGACTTCTGGCTTCTTTCCAGCGGGAAAAAACCCAGAAGCTTCTAAGGTCCATCAGGTCGGGGGACCATGATGTTGACGACGGGGAGTCTTCCGATCCCGCCTGCCGGACCCAGCGGGTCTTTAGGGCAGATGAGACCCTTCTCTCCGTGATGCGCACGGAGTGGAAAAAGCCAGAAAAAGGTCCAGTCCTTACCAGGAAGTTTAAACTAATGTTTCCTATGGCTAGACCCTTAGTGGAATCATGGGGTTCCATTCCTAAGGTGGACATGGCGATTGCCAAGTTGTCCAGGCGCACTCTGGTCCCTGCAGACGATGGGTCTAGCCTGCAGGACCCTCTAGATAGGAGGGCAGAGTGCACCCTCAGAAGAGGTTACTCGGCGGCCGCAGCCTCGGCCTCGACTTCCATTGCTGCCACAGAGGTCTCCTTCTTCCTCAGAACCAAGCTGAACCAGATCCAGACGGATGTTGACCAGAGTGTCTCTCGTGACGATATTCTCGCTGCCTTTAAATCCGTCAATTTAGCCATGGATTTTCTTTGCGACACAGCCCAACTCCAATTAAAGTTGGCGTCCAAGACTATGGCTTTAGTGTCTGCCGCCAGGAGACCTCTGTGGCTCAAACCTTGGAATGCGGATAACGCGTCCAAATATAATCTCTGTGGGCTCCCCTTTGAACCTAGCCGTCCCTCCGCGAGATGCGTGCTATCCGGCTAGCCCTCCTTCACTTCGCCCCTCGGATTCGGGGCAAAGCAGTGAAAGTCCAGTCAGACAACATGACTGCCGTGCTGTCGTGCATTTTCATAAATGTACAATCTTATCTGAAGATATTATAGTCTAAATATCAATGCCCATTGCCTTTAAGTGTAATCACAGATTGAACCAGAGTCTGATATTTCTCTATAGGGTTGAAACAGGCCGAGATGAGGTTATGCTGAGTTCAATTTGGGTAACATGTTTGTAGGGACATAGAATGTATTGTCTTTTAAAATTAGTGTGAGCAGATGTAGTGTATCTTTTAATACTATAATGGGTCCTACAGACATATATCTGTGGAAGACAACCATTTGAATAGCAATGTATTATTTTACTTCATTACAAAATCATTAGGGAAGTCTAGGGAAGTATTGGGTATATGAATGTCCCATTCATGTCTTCATAATTATATTCTATATATTCCTGTGTGGTGTATTTAAATTTGCAACATATCTTAACCAATAACTTATATAATATGTCATCTATGTATAACAGTGTGTCTATATGTGTGTATATATATATATATATATATATATACGCATTATTTAGAATATATATTTTATGCCGTGTATATCCCACTGACCATATAGACTTTTAATATTTAGAAAAGTATTGAAGCTATCGTCTTACTAATTGTATTTCATGAGGAAAGCTGAATATTATTAGCCAGCCATGTGGGCAAGTTAATGAATCCGGATGTTAAGTAAAAGGAACCATTGTCCCTAAGAAGACAGTAGGAGATGGTGACTCCAACGTGTCTAGATTAGGGGTAATTAAAATGTCAGGAAGAAACCCTTAATATTGATGCATATTTGGAAGGTCAATGAGGTCATCTGCATATATTATTAGGTATTTAGAGTTAATGTTGAAATTGTCATGTGGTACAACAGTGCCATCTAGAGGTAAATTAATAATAGTATGTCATTTTCATCAGTATTCCAAGGGTTAAAATGACATCATTGGTATCTGCATACGAATACACCCACCTTGTCTGATTGGAGATCCCTAATTTGGAAGGGGATGAGTTTTAGATAACATGGGGTATAAAGTATGCATGTAAAAACATTGGGGGAGGCTATCTATAGGAAGCTATCTATGAATCTACACTCTTCAACTTAAATAACTGCAACTAAGAATTTACTTCAACAACAAAAAGAAACTTGGATTAATTTTTGTCTACTGGAAGAGTTTTAAGAAACCTGTCCATCCTTGACTTGGTAACGTATGTTATATTTTGCTTGTGATATTATTAAGATATTCCTCTCAGCATATAGTCAAGAGTTCCCATATTGTGGGAACGTATAGTGTTAATCACCTCCCTAATGCTAGTTGTCCTCTTAGCAAAGATGCATATTGCTAATGGGAGATTAGACATTGTCTGAGTAGAGGAAAACTCTGGGAAATTATATTTCCATAGTCTGGTTGCTGAGTGGGATATAATATCATATTAATATCATTTATATTTTTGATTGTCATAGGCTGAGACAGAGTCAAGGGACAACATTTATTGTTCTTGTATTAATCTGTATTTTGTCATGTTATAACCTGTTGATAAACAGAAAATCCTGAGCTTCTCTTGATGTATTAATTATTGGTCTGTTTGATAAAGATATAGCATTTATTTCTTATCATATGTTATTTTTAATAATTCTGTGCTGATGAGAAAGTGATAGTGGATTACACCTCCATCTAGTGGTGGTTTGTTGGTACTGCGTCAATTTGTCTATCCATTGATCTCATGTCAGTTTTGTATTGGTTTTATACTCATTAAATTATTACATATATTTTGCATAATTGGTTGCCCCTTTGTTTTCATTAATTGCATAAATTAAATTTAGAGTCTCAAGATAAAAGAAAAGGCGTTTATATGTCCGCCTAGTGGATTTCCTGACTGATTTCCATATTTTATTATTTTATTAAAAAATTATTTTTTTTTATATAAAATATTTATATTTTATATAAAAGATATATTTGACATATATGGAGGCCTCAGTGAGATCTTGAGATATTTCTAAATTTAATTTATGCAATTAATGAAAACAAAGGGGCAACCAATTATGCAAAATATATGTAATAATTTAATGAGTATAAAACCAATACAAAACTGACATGAGATCAATGGATAGACAAATTGACGCAGTACCAACAAACCACCACTAGATGGAGGTGTAATCCACTATCACTTTCTCATCAGCACAGAATTATTAAAAATAACATATGATAAGAAATAAATGCTATATCTTTATCCAACAGACCAATAATTAATACATCAAGAGAAGTTCAGGATTTTCTGTTTATCAACAGGTTATAACATGACAAAATACAGATTAATACAAGAACAATAAATGTTGTCCCTTGACTCTGTCTCAGCCTATGACAATCAAAAATATAAATGATATTAATATGATATTATATCCCACTCAGCAACCAGACTATGGAAATATAATTTCCCAGAGTTTTCCTCTACTCAGACAATGTCTAATCTCCCATTAGCAATATGCATCTTTGCTAAGAGGATAACTAGCATTAGGGAGGTGATTAACACTATACGTTCCCACAATATGGGAACTCTTGACTATATGCTGAGAGGAATATCTTAATAATATCACAAGCAAAATATAACATACGTTACCAAGTCAAGGATGGACAGGTTTCTTAAAACTCTTCCAGTAGACAAAAATTAATCCAAGTTTCTTTTTGTTGTTGAAGTAAATTCTTAGTTGCAGTTATTTAAGTTGAAGAGTGTAGATTCATAGATAGCTTCCTATAGATAGCCTCCCCCAATGTTTTTACATGCATACTTTATACCCCATGTTATCTAAAACTCATCCCCTTCCAAATTAGGGATCTCCAATCAGACAAGGTGGGTGTATTCGTATGCAGATACCAATGATGTCATTTTAACCCTTGGAATACTGATGAAAATGACATACTATTATTAATTTACCTCTAGATGGCACTGTTGTACCACATGACAATTTCAACATTAACTCTAAATACCTAATAATATATGCAGATGACCTCATTGACCTTCCAAATATGCATCAATATTAAGGGTTTCTTCCTGACATTTTAATTACCCCTAATCTAGACACGTTGGAGTCACCATCTCCTACTGTCTTCTTAGGGACAATGGTTCCTTTTACTTAACATCCGGATTCATTAACTTGCCCACATGGCTGGCTAATAATATTCAGCTTTCCTCATGAAATACAATTAGTAAGACGATAGCTTCAATACTTTTCTAAATATTAAAAGTCTATATGGTCAGTGGGATATACACGGCATAAAATATATATTCTAAATAATGCGTATATATATATATATATATATATATATATATATACACACATATAGACACACTGTTATACATAGATGACATATTATATAAGTTATTGGTTAAGATATGTTGCAAATTTAAATACACCACACAGGAATATATAGAATATAATTATGAAGACATGAATGGGACATTCATATACCCAATACTTCCCTAGACTTCCCTAATGATTTTGTAATGAAGTAAAATAATACATTGCTATTCAAATGGTTGTCTTCCACAGATATATGTCTGTAGGACCCATTATAGTATTAAAAGATACACTACATCTGCTCACACTAATTTTAAAAGACAATACACTCTATGTCCCTACAAACATGTTACCCAAATTGAACTCAGCATAACCTCATCTCGGCCTGTTTCAACCCTATAGAGAAATATCAGACTCTAGTTCAATCTGTGATTACACTTAAAGGCAATGGGCATTGATATTTAGACTATAATATCTTCAGATAAGATTGTACATTTATGAAAATGCACGACAGTGCTTTACATAAACAAGCAGGGAGGCACAAGATCCATACCCCTTCTTTTAGAGATTGGGGTAATTCTTTGGTGGGCAGAGCTGAACTTATCCCATCTATCCGCCACTCACATCAGAGGCTCCCTCAATGTCATTGCGGACCGCCTAAGTCGCGGCCTACCGACCATGGAATGGTCATTACATCCGGAGATCTTCAAACAATTAGTCCTCAGGTGGGGGGTGCCAGAGGTGGATCTCATGGCAACCAAGTTCAACGCCAAGGTACAGAGGTTCTGTTCCCTATACAGGGAGGACAACCCCCTGGCGATAGATGCTCTGACAATACCGTGGAGGTTCAGGCTGGCGTACATCTTCCCTCCTTTTTCCATGATCCCGAGGGTATTGATGAAAATCCGTCAGGATCAGGCCTCGGTAATAGCCATCATACCGTTTTGGCCCAGGAGATCCTGGTTTACCCAGCTCATTCAGATGAGTCGGGGACAATATTGGAGACTCCCCCCGGAGCAGACCCTGGTGTCGTGGGACACTCATCTCTGCCCAGATCTGCACAGATTTAATCTGACAGCCTGGAGGTTGACCAGTCCCTTCCCAGAGTGGAAGGGCTCTCTGAGTCGGTCCTGAGAACATTATCGCATTCTAGAGCAGAGTCTACCAGAAAGGCCTACTCCCGGATTATGAGGATCTTCACCTCTTGGTGTAGCTCCAACCAGGTGGCGTTTGCAGATCCGCCCCTCGCAGCGATCTTACAGTTCCTTCAGGATGGGATAGACAGAGGTCTCTCCCCTTCTACCCTGAAGGTCCAAGTGTTTGCCATCTCGGCCTGTCTTAACAGACCATATTCTCGGGACCCGCTCATCAAGCGCTTCCTTAAAGGAGCGGAAAGATTGAAGCCTACAATACTGAGACCCGTTCCTCAATGGGATTTGTCAGTTGTTCTTAGGGGGCTAGCATCTCCCCCCTTTGAACCCTTGGAGGAGGCAAGTTTTAAACTCTTAACACTTAAGTTGGTTTTTCTTCTGGCCATAACTTCGGCCAAAAGAGTTTCGGAGCTTCAAGCTTTCTCCGCGTCATACCCTTATACCATGTTTCTACAAGATAGGGTCCTTCTGAAATTTCTACCTTATTTCAGACCTAAGGTTTCTACCTTTCAAAATATTAATCAGGTAGTCTCTCTACCTGTATTGCTCTCTGCCTCCTCCTCTGATGTTCCAGTCCGACATCCACTGGATATAGCTAGATGCCTTCAGATCTATGTGGATAGATCCAAAGACTTCAGGATGGATGAAAATCTCTTTATCCTGTTTGCCGGTAAGTCAAAAGGCCGTAAAGCGTCTAAAACGACTATTAGTCGCTGGGTTAAGGAAGCCATTAGGGAAGCTTTCATTTCCCAAGCCTTAGATCCTCCGGAGTTTGTGAAGGCCCATTCTACAAGGGCCGTAGCTACCTCTGTTGCGGAGAGAAATCTTCTCCCCCTAGAGTTGATCTGTAAGGCAGCTTCCTGGAGCTCTGAGTCTACCTTCATCTCCCATTATAGGATTGATGCTAGGATATCGGAGTTCTCGGCCTTTGGGCAGACAGTCCTTACTTCTGCCGAGCATGAGGACCCTCCCTAGGGGATTCTTCTTGCTATCTCCCCATCTGTGCTGCTGGTAGGACGTAAGGGAATCGTTAATTTCTAACGATAATTTGTTTTCCCTTAGTCCTAACAGCAGCACACAAATTTCCCGCCCTAAAGTACTTTTTTCTTGTGACACACACGGTGGGCTGGGGGATGAACCCCTCCCTTTAAAGGAGCTGGAGTTCTTTTATTGGTTTAATCTTTGGGCTCATTAAAAATTCCGCCGGTCCTACCAGTCCACGGGGGGCAGTTAACCCCCCATCTGTGCTGCTGTTAGGACTAAGGGAAAACAAATTATCGTTAGAAATTAACGATTCAACAAAAAAAAATTATAAAAAAAGACTCAACACAAAATGTAAGCCCAAAAAAAATCCTTTATTACACACAAAATAACAGAGAATGGATATTGGTCCACATACACCAATGAATACAACTGAGATGAGGGAGGGGAAAACATGTTGTAAATAAGTGTCTACCAATAACTCTGGTAACATGAAACTTTATATATACCTGTATATCTGTATATATCTTCTACACATTTATATATACCTGTATACCTGTATATATCTTCTACACATTTATATATACCTGTATATCTGTATATATCTTTTACACATTTATATATACCTGTATATCTGTATATATCTTCTACACATTTATATATACCTGTATATCTGTATATATCTTCTACACATTTATATATACCTGTATATATCTTCTACACATTTATATATACCTGTATATATCTTCTACACATTTATATATACCTGTATATATCTTCTACACATTTATATATACCTGTATATCTGTATATATCTTCTACACATTTATATATACCTGTATATCTGTATATATCTTCTACACATTTATATATACCTGTATACCTGTATATATCTTCTACACATTTTCTTTTTGTAACATAACTATGTTTATACAGCTCTATCAGAAATAATTCTTTAGAAAACTGCTTAACGGGGGTTGTCGTGGTTCAGAGCTGAACCCGGAGATGCCCCTATTGTCACCCAGGCCGCCCCCCTGACTGAGCATCGGAGCAGTTCATGCTGAATCGCGCAGGACAAAGGCATTTTCTGGAGTTCTGGTGACAAACCGGGCTCTGCATCAGGATGGCAGGAAGCCCGGTGACGTCACTGGCACTGATGGGTGGGCTTTAGCACTGTTGTGGCCGGTAAAACGGCTAGGGCAGCACTAAAGCCCACCCATTAGAGCCGGTGACGTCACCGGACACACTGCTGGGGGGAAGTTTCCGTCCGGCAGTGTGTTATTGTAAACAAAAGCCTTTGCTCTGCTCAATTTAGCGCAGGGCAAAGGAGAGCATCGGAGCAGTTCAAGTCAGGGGGCTGCCCGGGAGAAAATGGGGGTATGTCCAGGTTCAGCTCTGAACCCAGACAACCCCTTCAAATTGGTATTTTATGTAAACCTGAATATGGAAAACTTCAATCAAAAACTTTGGTAATTCAATACACGCTCCACCACCAAACAGAAAACACACAAGAAAACTACTTCACGGGAGAAACTTTTCTGAATTATCTCCGATTTCAGTAACACAGGAGAACATTACATTGTTTTTCCCCCAAATAATATTGTCTGTATAGTATAAAGAAAAAACCTCTTAGAAGTAGCAATATAATTTATGTCACCCTACAGGGGCGTGCAAATAGGACAGTAAGCGGCCAAGTCCATTTGCAATGTATCCTGACCTGATTAGAGCTCAGATTGGACAATTTCCTTGGCTGTGTCCTAAGAAGTCTTACTTTCCCCAGCTACAAGATGTTATATGTGAGCTCCAAGTCTGAAATGTCTGCTATTGTAGCACAGCTCCACTGAACTGAATGGGGCTGAACCTGCGGTGCCCTTTCTGAAAGAACGTGGCCATCTTTTTCTGATCCTGGACAACACCTTTAATGTGACACAAGCCTTTAGCGTCACTGGATAAGCTGAGGAAGGACATGTTTAGCAAAGCGTTACCAATCCTAGAAGCTAGGTAATGGATGTATATTTTACCTTACTTTGCATTTGAAGCCAGTTATTTCTCCATAACTAGCCGTCTACTATGAAATTGTGTTTTTTCAGAAGAAGCAACCTTTCACGATGACCAGGCACAACCTACTTACAGTTGTGCCACATGAGCATCTGAAGGTCACCTACCTGGCATCACATGGTTTAACCAGAGTAAGATGTGAACAGCCGACTGTATGGGGTGTGAGGGTATCCCCCTAACTGGACAGACATTCAGACGTCGGTACATTTGGCTGTGACCGGTACTACGACTCAGCCTCGAATCAAGTGGCGCTCTGGAAGGCAGCAGCCGCATCTGCTGATCAGCTGACCACCAGTCCGGCACCAATGGTAAAGATGGGCATCAACGTGTTTTCTCTGAAAATCCATTTAAAGAACAAGGCCCCTTGCAGACGAGCGTTTGTCCGCAGCTCCCGGCCTCACCTCCCGGCGCTGCCGGGGGCCACATAGCATTCTATTGATTTAGGATGCTATGTAACCCTTACAGTTCTGGAAAGTATTGTAGAACACTGACAGCATTATGTCAGTGTCATCTAATACATTCCAGAATTGTAAGGGTTACATAGCACCATAAATGAATAGAATGCTATGTGACCCGGTCCGTGCTGGGAGGTCAGGCCGGGAGCTGCGCTGCGGACTCGTAGTAGTGTGACAAACGCTCGTCTGTAAGGGGCCTAAAGGACCTGTTACACTAGCTTAGCATCAGGCACATAACTGCTAGCTAGCATTCGTAGGAATGTCCGTTAGCCATGAACTGCAGGTGTAAAGGCGCCATCATTACCCCACGAATAAGCCAAACGCTATTCATCTGCTAATAAGATCATTTGCCGGCAGCACATCTTGCCGTCTAAACAGCACTCCGCTGCGGGCAAACAACCACTCTGTATGGGAATCTATGAAGGGTAGAGAAGGGACTGTTAGAACCTAAATGGCATCAGCAATCACTCCTCAAATTGTGGGGTGGGTGGGGGTCTCTGCATGTAAATACCGCTTTCTTGAGCCGTGTAAAGGGGCCTTTAATCCTGTTCTAAGTGATAACTAAAACCCAAACGACTTCCTGCTGTTTAGGTCCTCCTGCCCCTACTCACGAATTTGGAGCTTCTTTCTATTAGAAATACCTTGGCAGTACCCAAATAATTCCAACAGTCACGTTACTGATGACTAGACAAATGAGTATTTGGTCCAAGGATGATTGTTGCAGGATCCTATTGGAGTCAACAGCGCACATACTGCTAGGACGCAATCTAAATACGGATTCCTAGCAGCACGAAAGCCAGGAGTACATAAGATTTAGAAGAAGGCACGGCATACCATAAGGAGGATAACCTTTCAACAGATTTTATACTGGCCTCGTGTGACAGGTCCCTGCTAGGGAACTTCAAATGCCCATCTAATACACTGTAGGCTAGGGCTTACCACACCTAGAACTTTCTATGGAGGTCTTTACTGTCTGACTGCCACACTGATGGAATTGACTCCTTAAAGGGATCCTGTCACCTGGATTTTGGGTACAGAGCTGAGGACATGGGCTGCTAGCACATCCGCAATATCCATTCCCCGTAGCTCTGTGTGCTTTTATTGTGTAAAACAAAAAAGAAGATTTTATATCTATGTAAATGAGGCAAGTAAGACGCCCCAGGAGCTGTTACTAACGTTTCCGAAGCCCAGCCACGCGCACTGTGAAGGAGCCCAGCACCGCTCTGCATACTCCGAATCTCCTCCTTCCTCCCCGACATCACAAAGCTAGTGCGCCGTAATCTCGCAATGCGTGAGCTAGCGCATGCGCAGTGTCGGCATAGTGTTGCTTCCCTGTGCTGGCATCAGCCTCAGGGAATGAACTGCGCATGCGCTAGCTCGCACATCGCAAGATTACGGCGCTCTAGGTTTGTGACATTGGGGAGCAAGGAGGAGATTCGGACGGTGCTGGACTCCTTCACAGTGGGCGTGGCTGGGCTCAGAGTCCGAGAACGCTGGACTCATCTCTGAAGCATGGAGGAGACAGGACTCATCTAAGGGTCATTTACATATCTATTCAATCGGTTTTTGACACAATAAAAGCACATAGAGCTATAGGGACTGGGTATTACGGATGTGCTAGCGGCGATCTAGCAACCCATGTCCTCAGCTCTATACCCAAAATCCAGGTGACAGGTTCCCTTTAAATTTAAAGTAAGCGGTCCACTTAAAAATAACCTGCATAAACTGTTCATTTATGTGCAAGTGCTTAAATAAAGTAATGTAGTAAGTTATTTCCGTATAACGGAAGCTTATTTAGGCTCTAACAGTCCCTCCTCTACCAGTCATATATTCTAGAGTCCAATGTTTTGGTCTTGCATCTTCATGCTGTGTTTATTCATCTGTAATGCCTTCTAGCTGACATAGGTTAATACGATCATTTGAATTGGTTGTCTGCATACAGGGCAAGGCTTGTTCCTCTTCTGAAGCTTTTTCGCGCATGTATAACATGCCATGAGATGCCCTGTTCTGCCATGGACAATGCAGCCATTCTTCAGCCTAGTCTGGCAGATTACGCAAGGTCCAACACTAGAGAGTGGAAGGCTCCCTTCTAAACTTTCCTGGTGAGCTTGGTCACCATCTCTGTACTCCTCCTGACTACAAGATGTGGAGGGCTGAGAAAAGCTCTGGATTCCCTCATCATCTTTTCTTGCGAGAACTGAATCTTGCATATCTGTCAGTTTTGGCTTTTTGCCATCTAGGACATCAATGCCCACATCTTCCAGGGAAACTTCCATATCTTTTCTTTTCAAGGGGAAATTCTTCTTTTCACTTTGGTCTGGGAGACAGTCTTTACGAAGAGACCTACATCTTTTACAGTATCTTGGAATAGGAGGATTCATCTCATCACACTGTGAACACTTCCAGTAATCCTGTAATGAGATTTCAAAAAACATTAAAGGGATTTTCAGACATTTTCATACTGATGACTAGGGATGAGCGAATCAACTTCAGCTGAAACATCCAAAGTCTATTCACATAAAACTTCATTTCAATACTGTACGCAGCAAGAGCAATAACTTCATAAATTGACTTCTACTATAAAAAAAACAAAAAAAAAACTTCCCAAACTCAGGTTCAGTTCCAAGGTACCACTTGTGGGATGGAGGTCCTAACAGTGACTGACAGCCTTCCCTCTATGAGATGGAGGTCCTATCAGTGACTGACAGCCTTCCCTCTATGAGGAGGAGGTCCTATCAGTGACTGACAGCCTTCCCTCTATGAGGAGGAGGTCCTATCAGTGACTGACAGCCTTCCCTCTATGAGGAGGAGGTCCTATCAGTGACTGACAGCCTTCCCTCTATGAGGAGGAGGTCCTATCAGTGACTGACAGCCTTCCCTCTATGAGGAGGAGGTCCTATCAGTGACTGACAGCCTTCCCTCTATGAGGAGGAGGTCCTATCAGTGACTGACAGCCTTCCCTCTATGAGGAGGAGGTCCTATCAGTGACTGACAGCCTTCCCTCTATGAGGAGGAGGTCCTATCAGTGACTGACAGCCTTCCCTCTATGAGGAGGAGGTCCTATCAGTGACTGACAGCCTTCCCTCTATGAGGAGGAGGTCCTATCAGTGACTGACAGTCTTCCCTCTATGAGGAGGAGGTCCTATCAGTGACTGACAGCCTTCCCTCTATGAGGAGGAGGTCCTATCAGTGACTGACAGCCTTCCCTCTATGAGGAGGAGGTCCTATCAGTGACTGACAGCCTTCCCTCTATGAGGAGGAGGTCCTATCAGTGACTGACAGCCTTCCCTCTATGAGGAGGAGGTCCTATCAGTGACTGACAGCCTTCCCTCTATGAGGAGGAGGTCCTATCAGTGACTGACAGCCTTCCCTCTATGAGGAGGAGGTCCTATCAGTGACTGACAGCCTTCCCTCTATGAGGAGGAGGTCCTATCAGTGACTGACAGCCTTCCCTCTATGAGGAGGAGGTCCTATCAGTGACTGACAGCCTTCCCTCTATGAGGAGGAGGTCCTATCAGTGACTGACAGCCTTCCCTCTATGAGGAGGAGGTCCTATCAGTGACTGACAGCCTTCCCTCTATGAGGAGGAGGTCCTATCAGTGACTGACAGCCTTCCCTCTATGAGGAGGAGGTCCTATCAGTGACTGACAGCCTTCCCTCTATGAGGAGGAGGTCCTATCAGTGACTGACAGCCTTCCCTCTATGAGGAGGAGGAGGTCCTATCAGTGACTGACAGCCTTCCCTCTATGAGGAGGAGGAGGTCCTATCAGTGACTGACAGCCTTCCCTCTATGAGGAGGAGGTCCTATCAGTGACTGACAGCCTTCCCTCTATGAGGAGGAGGTCCTATCAGCTATGTAACATCCCCCCCAAAAAAAAAATATCATTCAAAAAAATGATACAAACATGAAGTGGACATATGGGGAATGTAAAGTCATCACAATTTTTGGGGGTATTACTATGTATTACAGAAGCAGAGAAACTGAAACTTTGAAATTTGCAAAACTTTTTTGACCCAATTTTAGCAGTGTCATGAAGTACAATATGTGACGAAAAAACAATCTCAGAACGGCCTGGGTAAGTAAAAGCATTTTAAAGTTATCAGCACTTAAAGTGACACTGGTCAGATTTGCAAAAAATGGGCAAGTCCTTACGGTGAAATAGGCAGAGCCCTTAAGGGGTTAATATCAGATTCCATCTTTCTTCTGTGTAAGCTCAGCAAGGTCATACTTACAGCTTCAGAAATGTCCATCTCCTCGTCCAAAGAGTCTCCTGATTCTTCATCTTGGTACATAGTCACCTGGTAAACCTGAGGCCCGAGAAGACAATGAGAAGGTGAAAGTATTGATAGAAGGCAGATTGTAAAGCAACACTAGAGTGAGGTCACACTAAACTGTAGCCAATAGTTCCCTCCAGGCACCAGTGCAAATCTAGATTCTGCATGGTGCCAGTGACATCCATGCTTCTAACAGTCTTACCTCATCATCCAGGTCATCTGACAGACTTTCTTCTCCTCCACTAGGACTATAATGTTCGGAATATACAGACTCCACCTCAAACTCAACACTGAACTGATCAGAGACAGAACCTGCCTCATGGTCCTAAAGGGAACAGGAAAAAAAAGATCCAACAGGATTAAGACTTCCTACGATGCCAGTCAAGGGCACCCGTCATCAGTTCTGTGCTGTCCTCACCAGTGTTGTGCATTTTCATACGTATACAATATTATCTAATGACATTATAACCAAAATGAATGCTCATCTCATTGACTTTAAGAATAAAATCAGCCTGAACCAAAGTTCTATTATGTGGCTGAGGAAGCCAAGACAAGTTCATGGCAAATTCAGTTTATATAAAAATAATTGTGAACATGAACGGATATTGTATTTAAAAGTTATTACTAAAGATATGGGATTATCTATGGGGAGTAAACTAGCTTCCCCAGACATGTCTGTCTGAAGGGAACAAGGTTGTTTCATGGATAAGCCATGACGTGATAAGGATTCCTATCCTTGAGGCACACCTGCTGTATGAGGTTCAATTTATATATTCATAATTATATTATATACAGCTCTGTATGGCATATTTAGATTACAACATATTTTAATCAATAATTCATATAATGTGTTATCCATGTGTAACAATGTATCGATTTATATATATGTTATACCATGTATTTATTATTTAGAAGGTATTGTAGAAGGTACAGAAACATTGAAGCAAGTTTATGTTAATTGGATTTCTGAGAAGAGTAAATGTTATTTCAAAACAATAGTTATTCATGGATATAGATAAGTGAAATGTACAAGTTCAATGCCAAGCATCAAAGCCATTATATAAAATTTTCATCAAGTTAACACATATTTCAAAAAGATAGGAGAAGACATCCGACTCCAACAAGTCCAGGATATAGGTAATTAAAAGTGTCAGGAAATCGCCTTCCTCAATGATGTATATTAAAAGGTCAAGAAGGTCCTGTGAACGTATCATTAGATATTTAGTTTTAAATGCTTAAAAGTTGTGATGTTCATCTGCAGTACCACAGTGCCATCTGGAGGCAGATGGACAATATTATATTATTTCATTATTTGTTCTATGCCATATTAGGACTTAATATGACATCATGGTTGTATTAGCATGCGAATACACCCACCTTACCTGATTGGAAATCCCTAATCTAAAAGGGGATGATTCTTAGATAAGAGGGGAATAATTACTCGTGTGCGGAGCAGCAAGAGAGATACATAGATCCATCCATCCATCCAATCAAAAAGAAAACTTTACCAGAAGAAACTTGGATTATTATTTTGGGATTACTAGGAAAGTTCCTGAGAACTGGTCCCATCTGAACTCTGTCTACCTTTGACCCGGTAACGCATATTTTGTTTACTGCTCGTGATATTAATAAGATATTTCTCTCGGTATATAGCCAAGAGTCCCCATACTGTGGGAATATATAGTGTTAGGTGCCTCCATAATGCTGACTATACTCTTAGCAAAGATGCATATTGTTACTGGAAGATCTGACATTGTTTGAAGAGAGGACTAAACCCTTGGAGAGTTATTGTCCATAGTCTGATTGCCGAGCTGAATATTTTATCATATTCCTGTATAATCCGTGTTTTATTGTTATAGCCTGTTTGATAACAGAAGATCCTAAGTTTCTCTTGGTATATGAGTCTGTTTGTTAACCGCCTCCGGACTGCCTAACGCAGATCTGCGGTCCGGAGGCGGCAGCTGTGCGCTCAACGACGCATATACGCGTCATCTCGCGATAGCCGAGATTTCCTGTGAACGCGCGCACACAGGCGCGCGCGTTCACAGTATCGGAAGGTAAGCGAGTGGATCTCCAGCCTGCCAGCGGCGATCGTTCGCTGGCAGGCTGGAGATGCGATTTTTTTAACCCCTAACAGGTATATTAGACGCTGTTTTGATAACAGCGTCTAATATACCTGCTACCTGGTCCTCTGGTGTCCCTTTTGTTTGGATCAACCACCAGAGGACACAGGTAGCTGTGTAAAGTAGCACCAAACACCACCTACACTACACTACACCCCCCCTGTCACTTATTAACCCCTGATCACTTCATATAGACTCCCTGATCACCCCCCCCCCGTCATTGATCACCCCCCTGTCATTGATCACCCCCCTGTAAGGCTCCATTCAGACGTCCGTATGATTTTTACGGATCCATGGATACATGGATCGGATCCGCAAAACACATACGGACGTCTGAATGGAGCCTTACAGGGGGGTGATCAAAGACAAGGGGGTGATCACCCATATAGACTTCCTGATCACTTCCCTGTCATTAATCACCCCCCTGTAAGGCTCCATTCAGACGTCCGTATGATTTTTACGGATCCACAGATACATGGATCGGATCCGCAAAACACATACGGACGTCTGAATGGAGCCTTACAGGGGGGTGATCAATGACAAGGGGGTGATCACGCATATAGACTCCCTGATCACCCCCGTGTCATTGATCACCCCCCTGTCATTGATCACCCCCCTGTCATTGATCACCCCCCTGTAAGGCTCCATTCAGACGTCCGTATGATTTTTACGGATCCAAGGATACATGGATCGGATCCGCAAAACACATACGGACGTCTGAATGGAGCCTTACAGGGGGGTGATCAATGACAGGGGGGTGATCACCCATATAGACTCCCTGATCACCCCCCTGTCATTGATCACCCCCTGTAAGGCTCCATTCAGACGTCCGTATGATTTTTACGGATCCACAGATACATGGATCGGATCCGCAAAACACATACGGACGTCTGAATGGAGCCTTACAGGGGGGTGATCAATGACAAGGGGGTGATCACCCATATAGACTTCCTGATCACCCCCGTGTCATTGATCACCCCCCTGTCATTGATCACCCCCCTGTAAGGCTCCATTCAGACGTCCGTATGATTTTTACGGATCCACGGATACATGGATCGGATCCGCAAAACACATACGGACGTCTGAATGGAGCCTTACAGGGGGGTGATCAATGACAGGGGGGTGATCACCCATATAGACTCCCTGATCACCCCCCTGTCATTGATCACCCCCCTGTAAGGCTCCATTCAGACATTTTTTTTGGCCCAAGATAGCGGAAATTTTTTCTTTTTTTTTTTTTTCTTTCTTACTAAGTCTCATATTCTACTAACTTGTGTCAAAAAATAAAATCTCACATGACCTCACCATACCTCTCACGTAAATGCGTAAAATTTTTTAGACATTTATATTCCAGACTTCTTCTCACGCTTTAGGGCCCCTAAAATGCCAGGGCAGTATAAATACCCCACATGTGACCCCATTTTGGGAAGAAGACACCCCAAGGTATTCCGTGAAGGGCATCGCGAGTTTCTAGAATTTTTTTTTTTTTTACACAAGTTAGCGGAAAATGATTTTGTAAGAGAAAAAAAATAAAAATAAAATCATTTTCCGCTAACTTGTGCAAAAAGAAAAATATTCTAGGAACTCGCCATGCCTCTCACGGAATACCTTGGGGTGTCTTCTTTCCAAAATGGGGTCACATGTGGGGTATTTATACTGCCCTGGCATTTTAGGGGCCTGAAAGCGTGAGAAGAAGTCTGGGATCCAAATGTCTAAAAATGCCCTCCTAAAAGGAATTTGGGCCGCTTTGCGCATATAGGCTGCAAAAAATTGTCACACTTGTCGTATCGCCGTACTCAGGAGAAGTTGGGGAATGTGTTTTGGGGTGTCATTTTACATATACCCATGCTGGGTGAGAGAAATATCTTGGTCAAATGCCAACTTTGTATAAAAAAATGGGAAAAGTTGTCTTTTGCCAAGATATTTCTCTCACCCAGCATGGGTATATGTAAAATAACACCCCAAAACACATTCCCCAACTTCTCCTGAGTACGACGATACCTGATGTGTGACACTTTTTTGCCGCCAAGGTGGGCAAAGGGGCACACATTACAAAGTGCACCTTTAGGATTTCACAGGTCATTTTTTACACATTTTGATTTCAAACTACTTACCACACAATAGGGCCCCTAGAATGCCAGGGCAGTATAACTACCCCACAAGTGACCCCATTTTGAAAAGAAGACACCCCAAGGTATTCCGTGAGGGGCATGGCGAGTTCCTAGAATTTTTTATTTTTTGTCACAAGTTAGCGGAAAATGATGATTTTTTTATTTTTTTTTTCTTACAAAGTCTCATATTCCACTAACTTGTGACAAAAAATAAAAAATTCTAGGAACTCGCCATGCCCCTCACGGAATACCTTGGGGTGTCTTCTTTCCAAAATGGGGTCACTTGTGGCGTAGTTATACTGCCCTGGCAATTTAGGGGCCCTAATGTGTGCAAAGTAGTTTGAAATCAAAATCTGTAAAAAATGGCCGGTGAAATCCTAAAGGTGCTCTTTGGAATGTGGGCCCCTTCGCCCACCTAGGCTGCAAAAAAGTGTCACACATCTGGTATCGCCGTACTCAGGAGAAGTTGGGAAATGTGTTTTGGGGTGTCATTTTACATATAGTGACACAATAGTGGATAGCTCACCTACTCTCCCAAACGGAACTGGTGCTCTAGCCTAAAAACTGATCACCCAATCAGTCAAAGGATAGTGTAATTGAAAAAGTATAAGGCTGGCACTCAAGTATGTGATATCAATTGAGATGACAATTTATTAGACATGAAATTAAAAATCAATATGATGTACACAATAAAATACAATCAATTAAAATCTGTGGAAATATAAATGGAATGTAAAAAACGCAGGATGAATATACACTGAAGATTACCACAATCACAATCAATGGATCTTTGCAAATTCTCTAGAGGGTTCAAAAATATAAAGAAATCCTTTTGGGCGACTTCTCTATAATATAAAATTGTGTCCTCCTTGAAATAGTCCTCTGATTAGGATATCAAGTATAAGTATTCTGGAATCGGCACTATGGCCGAGTGATGATGTCAATACAGGAGGAAGATATACAGTTCCAACTGGTGTTTATACACCGCAAGATAAGTATAAAGCTGCAGGTGAGGAGTAAAGCGGGACCGTTTTTCTTACCCTATGATTCGGGGCCGGTAGCTGGAAAGTCTCTTTCTCTTGCCGCTACTCACCACGCTGCGCCAGCTTCTTCTCACGCTGTTTGGCGTCCTCGTTTAATTGATTGTATTTTATTGTGTACATCATATTGATTTTTAATTTCATGTCTAATAAATTGTCATCTCAATTGATATCACATACTTGAGTGCCAGCCTTATACTTTTTCTATTACACTATCCTTTGACTGATTGGGTGATCAGTTTTTAGGCTAGAGCACCAGTTCCGTTTGGGAGAGGAGGTGAGCTATCCACTATCACCCATTTGTGGATTTAGCTCCTCCCTCCTCCAATATGGATATGTGGAATCATATTGAATTGAAAAAGCTTAAAGTAGATTCCTTTATATTTGAATCATCGGAGATGTCTACTACTGAGACTAGCTCGACTAATGAGCTATTTAGGGAATTAGAAAACCTTGTGTTAAAACAGCTTAGACAACATTGGGAGATTAGATCATTACGCCAGTATTTGGCACAGAACAAAATCCCTAAGGGCCTCAAATTAAATAAAACACCTGCCCAGGACCTGTATGGAGAAGAGTTTAACCTGGAATGGGAAAACCTTCTCCACACACAGTCCCGCATTCTCATAGAACTCATCATTAAGAGAAGAACACAAATTCTGGGATCCCTAACAGAAAATATTACCCAAATGAAAATTAAAATAGAGAAATTACCCAAGGATAGTATATTCAACTTGTGGCAAGAGCGAATATGCAAGAGCCTTGATAAAACCGAATCGGAAATAATTTCAAAGAAGAGCAATAAACATACTAATTTAATAAAACACCATCCCAAATTTCCTTGCTAAATAAAGGGTTAAAATTTGCTCCTAGTGCCCAGTTGGATAAATGTAATACCTATATAGGGATCCAGAAGTTTATTAAAAATATGTGTTTGAAAAAATATTTCATTAAAAATCCAATAATGATGAGCTGTCAAGAAACAAATGGTTTTAGGCATACTACGTTAAAAAATAAGTCCAAAAAATTCCCTCGGAATGAGATAGGCCCGGAAATGAGCAGCTTTCAGAAGAATGTGGAAATAGATCTTAGAAGAATTAAAGAAAAAACATTCCACAGAAAAAATCAAATAAAGAGATAGCGGCTATAAAAGAATTGCAGAAAAAGGAAGATATAACGATCCGCCCCGCAGATAAAGGCAGAGCAATCGTAATCTTAGAGACAACCAAATACACAGATGAATGTCTAAGACAACTCTCCGATGTTTCAACATATAAAAAATTGGAATGTGATCCAACTTTGAAATTCTGTGAGAATCTACGTAAATATTGTGATAAGGGGTCACAGATGGGAATCCTATCCAATCAAGAATACAAGTTCATTATGGGGACGCCCGGACGGCTCCCAGTCTTTTACTGCCTTCCTAAGGTACATAAGGATATGGAGAGCCCTCCGGGCCGCCCCATAGTATCAGGCATAGGATCCCCGACATCTAATCTTTCGAGATATATAGATACTTGGCTACAACCTCTGGTGAAAACAACACCGTCCTATCTAAAAGATACAACTCAAATCATTGATATATTAGAAGGACTTACTGTTGAATCAGATTGGATCATGGCTACACTCGATATCCAGTCGTTGTATACGGTTATAAACTACGAACAAGGGATAGATGCAATTAGTAGACAATTACAGGAAGATAGCGAAATGAAGCTGGATCAAATAGAATATATACTAGAAGGAATTAGACATATTTTATAGCACAACTATTTTTATTTTGAGAAGGATTTTTATTTACAGACTAGAGGGACTGCCATGGGCACCAGGTTCGCCCCCAGCTACGCAAACCTGTTCCTAGCTCAATGGGAGCAGGCTGCGATAGATCCGCATCGTGGGGGCGACCTGGTGCTCTGGCAGCGTTATATAGACGACGTGATTTTAATTTGGAAAGGAAAAGAAGAAGCTTTACGTTCGTTTATAGCAACATTGAATGATAATGTTTTTAATCTAGTGTTCACTACTAAGATTGGACCAGGGGGTACAGAGTTCCTGGATTTGTTAATAACTAAGAGGGATAACAAATATGTATGTCAGACATATCAAAAACCCTCAGCTAGAAATGCTTTTATCCTGCATTCCAGTTGTCATCTACCAAATTGGTTATTAAATGTTCCTTTCGGACAGTTCCGACGACTGAAACGGAACTGTACCGAGGACTCCCAGTTTGAACTAGAGGCACTGGATATGAGGAATAAATTTATTTCGAAGCAATACCCAAGGGCAATATTGGAGGACGCTCTGGAGAACGTGAGGAAAATACCTAGAAGTAGCCTACTAATAGATAAAGCTCCCCAAGAATTACAACAAGAATCACAATTTCGTATAATCCTCCCTTATACTGTCCAATATAGGAGAATTAAAGAGATAATTAGAAAACATTGGCCTCACCTATTGCAAGATAAAATTCTGGGCTCACTTATTCCAGTGAGACCACAGATCACCTTTACAAGGGCACCAAATCTGGGAATAAAAATAGCCCCGTCAGTGAAAAACAAATTGAGAAAATCCCCAAATACTGGAAGTTGGATGAGCCTAAAGGGGTTTTATAGATGCGGCCATTGTGCCGGCTGTAAAGTCACAAAAGCCCCAAAAAGTACAAACCGGATTCCAAAAAAGTTGGGACACTAAACAAATTGTGAATAAAAACTGAATGCAATGATGTGGAGATGGCAAATGTCAATATTTTATTTGTAATAGAACGTAGATGACAGATCAAACGTTTAATCCGAGTAAATGTATCATTTTAAAGGAAAAATACGTTGATTCAAATTTTCACGGTGTCAACAAATTCCAAAAAAGTTGGGACAAGTAGCAATAAGAGGCTGGAAAAAGTAAATTTGAGCATAACGAAGAGCTGGAAGACCAATTAACACTAATTAGGCCAATTGGCAACATGATTGGGTATAAAAAGAGCTTCTCAGAGTGGCCGTGTCTCTCAGAAGCCAAGATGGGTAGAGGATCACCAATTCCCACAATGTTGCGCAGAAAGATAGTGGAGCAATATCAGAAAGGTGTTACCCAGCGAAAAATTGCAAAGACTTTGCATCTATCATCATCAACTGTGCATCACATCATCCGAAGCTTCCGAGAATCTGGAACAATCTCTGTGCGTAAGGGTCAAGGCCGGAAAACCATACTGGATGCCCGTGATCTCCGGGCCCTTACACGACACTGCACCACAAACAGGAATGCTACTGTAAAGGAAATCACAGAATGGGCTCAGGAATACTTCCAGAAACCATTGTCAGTGACCACAATCCACCGTGCCATCCGCCGCTGCCAGCTGAAACTCTACAGGGCAAAGAAGAAGCCATTTCTAAGCAAGATCCACAAGCTCAGGCGTTTTCACTGGGCCAGGGATCATTTACAATGGAGTGTGGCAAAATGGAAGACGGTTCTGTGGTCAGACGAGTCACGATTCAAAGTTCTTTTTGGAAATCTGGGACGTCATGTCATCCGGACCAAAGAGGACAAGGACAACCCAAGTTGTTATCAATGCTCAGTTCAGAAGCCTGCATCTCTGATGGTATGGGGTTGCATGAGTGCGTGTGGCATGGGCAGCTTGCATGTCTGGAAAGGCACCATCAATGCAGAAAAATATATTCAGGTTCTAGAACAACATCTGCTCCCATCCAGACGTCATCTCTTTCAGGGAAGACCCTGCATCTTTCAACAAGATAATGCCAGACCACATTCTGCATCAATCACAACATCATGGCTGCGTAGGAGAAGGATCCGGGTACTGAAATGGCCGGTCTGCAGTCCAGATCATTCACCTATAGAGAACATTTGGCGCATCATAAAGAGGAAGGTGCAACAAAGAAGGCCCAAGACGATTGAACAGTTAGAGGCCTGTATTAGACAAGAATGGGAGAGCATTCCTATTTCTAAACTTGAGAAACTGGTCTCCTCGGTCCCCAGACGTCTGAGTGTTGTAAGAAGAAGGGGAGATGCCACACAGTGGTGAAAATGGCCTTGTCCCAAATTTTTGGGGATTTGTTGACACCATGAAATTCTGATTCAACATATTTTTCCCTTTAAAATGGTACATTTTCTCAGTTTAAACTTTTGTTCCGTGATTTATGTTCTATTATGAATAAAATATTAGAAGTTGGCGCCTCCACATCATTGCATTCAGTTTTTATTCACCATTTGTATAGTGTCCCAACTTTTTGGGAATCCGGTTTGTACTTAATATTGACTCGAAACAAAACAGTTTTTGATGGGAGATTAAACATTTCCTGACTTGTAATTCAACTAGCGTGATATATCTTGTCCAGTGCCCCTGTTCCAGGCAATATATTGGAAGAACAAAGAGAACTTTGAAGGTGAGGATATCTGAACATGTTTCTAATATCAGAAAGGGATATTTGAAACACTCACTTTCAAAGCACTTTAAAGAAGCCCACAATCAAGACCCTAGGGGACTGATATTTATGGCCCTGGAAAAAATAGATACACATTGGAGAGGGGGGAAACATGTAGAACGAATGTCTCGGGCAGAATCCCGACGTATATACGATTTTGGGACCCTGATTCCAGCAGGCCTAAATGCCGAACTCGAGATTTTCGGTTTCCTGTAGATCTTGGGTTGTGTGCCTCTCGTCCAATGGGGGATCACATGTCTGGCCGTTTATCGGCGCTGTGACCCCCCCCCTTGGAGGGAGGCACACATACCCTCTACTACATGAACCAACTATCAAAGTTATGAACAGTACAATCTCTATTGGACTCTAGGGAATCGAACTTTACACATGGGAGCAATCCAGGAACTGTGTACCCTTTCCCATGTGATATTATCCGTCATTATTGTTTTCAGATATTGTCTTATTATCCTTCTTTTATATGTTTTATATTTTAACATATTTATATTGTGGTTATATATAAGACTGCAGGAACATAGTTTTTATAATTAAATACAGTTGACAATATATACATATTTATATATATATTTTTTAGAGTCATAGCAATGTTGTGGAAGGATTTCCTTCATTGTATAATCTTATTATAATAAGAAGGATAGAATATAAGAAAAAACGCATATGTTCTAGAAATACCGCATGAAAAACGCACTGCTGCCGCAAGTAGTCAAAACTGGAAAGAGACTTTCCAGCTACCGGCCCCGAATCATAGGGTAAGAAAAACGGTCCCGCTTTACTCCTCACCTGCAGCTTTATACTTATCTTGCGGTGTATAAACACCAGTTGGAACTGTATATCTTCCTCCTGTATTGACATCATCACTCGGCCATAGTGCCGATTCCGGAATACTTGATATCCTAATCAGAGGACTATTTCAAAGGAGGACACAATTTTATATTATAGAGAAGTCGCCCAAAAGGATTTCTTTATATTTTTGAACCCTCTAGAGAATTTGCAAAGATCCATTGATTGTGATTGTGGTAATCTTCAGTGTATATTCATCCTGCGTTTTTTACATTCCATTTATATTTCCACAGATTTTAATTGATTGTATTTTATTGTGATTTTTAATTTCATGTCTAATAAATTGTCATCTCAATTGATATCACATACTTGAGTGCCAGCCTTATACTTTTTCTATTACACTACCCTTTGACTGATCAGTTTTTAGGCTAGAGCACCAGTTCCGTTTGGGAGAGGAGGTGAGCTATCCACTATTGTGTCACTAATTTTTCTGCTATCACCCATTTGTGGATTTAGCTCCTCCCTCCTCCAATATGGATATGTGGAATCATATTGAATTGAAAAAGCTTAAAGTAGATTCCTTTATATTTGAATCATCGGAGATGTCTACTACTGAGACTAGCTCGACTAATGAGCTATTTAGGGAATTAGAAAACCTTGTGTTAAAACAGCTTAGACAACATTGGGAGATTAGATCATTACGCCAGTATTTGGCACAGAACAAAATCCCTAAGGGCCTCAAATTAAATAAAACACCTGCCCAGGACCTGTATGGAGAAGAGTTTAACCTGGAATGGGAAAACCTTCTCCACACACAGTCCCGCATTCTCATAGAACTCATCATTAAGAGAAGAACACAAATTCTGGGATCCCTAACAGAAAATATTACCCAAATGAAAATTAAAATAGAGAAATTACCCAAGGATAGTATATTCAACTTGTGGCAAGAGCAAATTTGCAAGAGCCTTGATAAAACCGAATCGGAAATAATTTCAAAGAAGAGCAATAAACATACTAATTTAATAAAAACATATAATAGAAATGAAAACCATCTGGAGAGAAATTAGGTAGTTATTGAGACTCCTATAGAACACATAGGATCCATTATACCCATTAGAAATAGATTCGAAACACTTGCACAGCAGCCTTTTTTAGACAGGACTTCCCCACATCACTCACCACGAGTCAAACACAGACAATCACGGTCCCCAAATCACAACAGGAGAGTAAAAACTCCACAGCGACACCCATACAATTTGAGACACAACAATTCACAAATCAGTCAAGAGATATATCAGCAACACTCTCCCACACGAACGTGTCCTCTAAGACAGAGGGATTATCAATTAACCCCGGTAATACACAAATCGAGAGAAACTCAGAGCACGTCATATCACAATCACCAAACAGGAACAAGAAGACACGAAGGGGAAGAAAGAAGAAGGAATCACCGATAATAACACCAGACACTGATCACGATAATAACATTATTAATTTGAGCAACACAACGTTGACACCATCCCAAATATCCTTGCTAAATAAAGGGTTGAAATTTGCTCCTAGTGCCGAGTTGGATAAATTTAATACCTATATAGGGATCCAGAAGTTTATTAAAAATATGTGTTTGAAAAAATATTTCATTAAAAATCCAATAATGATGAGCTGTCTTGAAACAAATGGTTTTAGGCATACTACGTTAAAAAAATTCCCTCGGAATGAGATAGGCCCGGAAATGAGCAGCTCTTAGAAGAATGTGGAAATAGATCTTAGAAGAATTAAAGAAAAAACATTCCACAGAAAAAAACTATCAAATAAAGAGATAGCGGCTATAAAAGAATTGCAGAAAAAGGAAGATATAACGATCCGCCCCGCAGATAAAGGCGGAGCAATCGTAATCTTAGAGACAACCAACTACACAGATGAATGTCTAAGACAACTCTCCGATGTTTCAACATATAAAAAATTGGAATGTGATCCAACTTTGAAATTCTGTGAGAATCTACGTAAATATTGTGATAAGGGGTCACAGATGGGAATCCTATCCAATCAAGAATACAAGTTTATTATGGGGACGACCGGACGGCTCCCAGTCTTTTACTGCCTTCCTAAGGTACATAAGGATATGGAGAGCCCTCCGGGCCGCCCCATAGTATCAGGCATAGGATCCCCGACATCTAATCTTTCGAGATATATAGATACTTGGCTACAACCTCTGGTGAAAACAACATCGTCCTATCTAAAAGATACAACTCAAATCATTGATATATTAGAAGGACTTACTGTTGAATCAGATTGGATCATGGCTACACTCGATATCCAGTCGTTGTATACGGCTATAAACTACGAACAAGGGATAGATGCAATTAGTAGACAATTACAGGAAGATAGCGAAATGAAGCTGGATCAAATAGAATATATACTAGAAGGAATTAGACATATTTTATAGCACAACTATTTTTATTTTGAGAAGGATTTTTATTTACAGACTAGAGGGACTGCCATGGGCACCAGGTTCGCCCCCAGCTACGCAAACCTGTTCCTAGCTCAATGGGAGCAGGCTGCGATAGATCCGCATCGTGGGGGCGACCTGGTGCTCTGGCAGCGTTATATAGACGACGTGATTTTAATTTGGAAAGGAAAAGAAGAAGCTTTACGTTCGTTTATAGCAACATTGAATGATAATGTTTTTAATCTAGTGTTCACTACTAAGATTGGACCAGGGGTACAGAGTTCCTGGATTTGTTAATAACTAAGAGGGATAACAAATATGTATGTCAGACATATCAAAAACCCTCAGCTAGAAATGCTTTTATCCTGCATTCCAGTTATCATCTACCAAATTGGTTATTAAATGTTCCTTTCGGACAGTTCCGACGACTGAAACGGAACTGTACCGAGGACTCCCAGTTTGAACTAGAGGCACTGGATATGAGGAATAAATTCATTTCGAAGCAATACCCAAGGGCAATATTGGAGGACGCTCTGGAGAACGTGAGGAAAATACCTAGAAGTAGCCTACTAATAGATAAAGCTCCCCAAGAATTACAACAAGAATCACAATTTCGTATAATCCTCCCTTATACTGTCCAATATAGGAGAATTAAAGAGATAATTAGAAAACATTGGCCTCACCTATTGCAAGATAAAATTCTGGGCTCACTTATTCCAGTGACACCACAGATCACCTTTACAAGGGCACCAAATCTGGGAATAAAAATAGCCCCGTCAGTGAAAAACTAATTGAGAAAATCCCCAAATACTGGAAGTTGGATGAGCCTAAAGGGGCTTTATGGATGCGGCCATTGTGCCGGCTGTAAAGTCACAAAAGCCCCAAAAAGTATTAAACAGATTGACTCGACACAAAACAGTTTTTGATGGGAGATTAAACATTTCCTGACTTGTAATTCAACTAGCGTGATATATCTTGTCCAGTGCCCCTGTTCCAGGCAATATATTGGAAGAACAAAGAGAACTTTGAAGGTGAGGATATCTGAACATGTTTCTAATATCAGAAAGGGATATTTGAAACACTCACTTTCAAAGCACTTTAAAGAAGCCCACAATCAAGACCCTAGGGGACTGATATTTATGGCCCTGGAAAAAATAGATACACATTGGAGAGGGGGGAAACATGTAGAACGAATGTCTCGGGCAGAATCCCGACGTATATACGATTTTGGGAGCCTGATTCCAGCAGGCCTAAATGCCGAACTCGAGATTTTAGGTTTCCTGTAGATCTTGGGTTGTGTGCCTCTCGTCCAATGGGGGATCACATGTCTGGCCGTTTATCGGTGCTGTGACCCCCCCCCCCCTTGGAGGGAGGCACACATACCCTCTACTACATGAACCAACTATCAAAGTTATGAACAGTACAATCTCTATTGGACTCTAGGGAATCGAACTTTACACATGTGAGCAATCCAGGAACTGTGTACCCTTTCCCATGTGATATTATCCGTCATTATTGTTTTCAGATATTGTCTTATTATCCTTCTTTTATATGTTTTATATTTTAACATATTTATTTTGTGGTTATATATAAGACTGCAGGAACATCGTTTTTATAATTAAATACAGTTGACAATATATACATATATATATATATTTTTTAGAGTCATAGCAATGTTGTGGAAGGATTTCCTTCATTGTATAATCTTATTATAATAAGAAGGAAAGAATATAAGAAAAAACGCATATGTTCTAGAAATACCGCATGAAAAACGCACTGCTGCCGCAAGTAGTCAAAACTGGAAAGAGACTTTCCAGCTACCGGCCCCGAATCATAGGGTAAGAAAAACGGTCCCGCTTTACTCCTCACCTGCAGCTTTATACTTATCTTGCGGTGTATAAACACCAGTTGGAACTGTATATCTTCCTCCTGTATTGACATCATCACTCGGCCATAGTGCCGATTCCGGAATACTTGATATCCTAATCAGAGGACTATTTCAAGGAGGACACCATTTTATATTATAGAGAAGTTGCCCAAAAGGATTTCTTTATATTTTTGAACCCTCTAGAGAATTTGCAAAGATCCATTGATTGTGATTGTGGTAATCTTCAGTGTATATTCATCCTGCATTTTTTACATTCCATTTATATTTCCACAGATTTTAATTGATTGTATTTTATTGTGTACATCATATTGATTTTTAATTTCATGTCTAATAAATTGTCATCTCAATTGATATCACATACTTGAGTGCCAGCCTTATACTTTTTCTATCATTTTACATATACCCATGCTGGGTGAGATAAATATCTTGGTCAAATGCCAACTTTGTATAAAAAAATGGGAAAAGTTGTCTTTTGCCAAGATATTTCTCTCACCCAGCATGGGTATATGTAAAATGATACCCCAAAATACATTGCCCAACTTCTCCTGAGTACGGCGATACCAGATGTGTGACACTTTTTTGCAGCCTAGGTGGGCAAAGGGGCCCACATTCCAAAGAGCACCTTTCGGATTTCACCGGTCATTTTTTACAGATTTTGATTTCAAACTTCTTCTTACGCATCTGGGCCCCTAAAATGCCAGGGCAGTATAACTACCCCACAAGTGACCCCATTTTGGAAAGAAGACACCCCAAGGTATTTTGTGATGGGCATAGTGAGTTCATGGAAGTTTTTATTTTTTGTCACAAGTTAGTGGAATATGAGACTTTGTAAAAATAAAAATAAATCATCATTTTCCGCTAACTTGTGACAAAAAAAAAAAACTTCTATGAACTCACTATGCCCATCAGCGAATACCTTAGGGTGTCTTCTTTCCGAAATGGGGTCATTTGTGGGGTGTTTCTACTGTCTGGGCATTGTAGAACCTCAGGAAACATGACAGGTGCTCAGAAAGTCAGAGCTGCTTCAAAAAGCGGAAATTCACATTTTTGTACCATAGTTTGTAAATGCTATAACTTTTACCCAAACCATTTTTTTTTTACCCAAACATTTTTTTTTTATCAAAGACATGTAGAACAATAAATTTAGCGAAAAATTTATATATGGATGTTGTTTTTTTTGCAAAATTTTACAACTGAAAGTGAAAAATGTCATTTTTTTGCAAAAAAATCGTTAAATTTCTATTTATAACAAAAAAAGTAAAATTGTCAGCAGCAATGAAATACCAACAAATGAAAGCTCTATTAGTGAGAAGAAAAGGAGGTAAAATTTATTTGGGTGGTAAGTTGTATGACCGAGCAATAAACGGTGAAAGTAGTGCAGTGCAGAAGTGTAAAAAGTGGCCTGGTCATTCAGGGGGTTTCAGCTAGCGGGGCTGAGGGGGTTGAAGGTACGACACTGGTCGTCATAAATCACTAAGTCACACTGTGCTGGTCAGATAGGGGTGTGTTAGCGCCACCGTGTGGTACATTTTGGGTATTAATTTGTAACTTCATCATTTGTTTTGCAATTGTATTGATTTTATATTCTTTTATAAAAACGATTATATATTTTTGCACATACAACTGTCCCGTTGTTTCACTGCTCGCACAGATCAGATTAAGATACTGGATAAAAGAACTTAGAGGCGATTATGTCCGCCCGAAGGAGAAGATCATCTTTATGTTTTTTTAATCCCCTCTTTTATATGAAGATTCTTTTTATATAGAAGGTATATGAGACCAGGGGCAGCATGACATCCTGGCAGGGGAACACAAAGAACTATGCTCTATCCAAAATGCTGGGGCCCGGGATAAGTGGCCACTAGATGGCTCCACGCATCTCCCCCGCTCTTAACCCTTTTCGTTTTGGCCTTTTCATTTTTCTTCCCCATCTTCCTTTTTCGTTCCGCCATTGGTCGTGTTGGAAAAATATTTTTATATTTTAATAGTACGGGCGTTTTAGGTCACGGTGATAACTATGAGGTTTATAGTTTTTGTTATTTAGATATTTATATATTATATACTTATATCGGGTAAGCTAAGACCTCCCTTGGATCTAGGGAGTCTCCGGTAGGCGAGTCTAGGTCGAGCCTGATTCCATATAAATGCTGAAAATGTTTTCCTGATCTGTGTTAAGAAGTGGTGGGGGAGATGCACTGGTAATGCCTGCATTAAATACAGCAATTTGGGAGTATGTAAGTTTTGAGGACGTTCTTCCTCCCCAACCAAGTCAGGAAAGGGATTTTCAACTCTTTCAGTTGGATTCTAATATCAGCTAAAAGTTGGGGATAGTTCTGGGAGAAAGTTTATCCGGGTCTCTGGTGATTTGTACCCCTAAGTATTTGATGTGATCACTTTCCCATTGGAAGGGATAACTCTTTTTGAGGTGGGCGATTGTCGTCTGAGGGGTGTTAATTCCCAGACCCACACATTTGGCCAAATTTATTTTAAAATTGGATACAAAACCGAAGTCATCTAGTTGCCTCAACAAAGCAGGAAATGCTACTTTCGGGTCTGAGAGTAAAAAGAGCATATCGTCCGCGAATGCGGCTATAGTGTGTGGCTGGGACCCAATACTTAGTCCTTGTATGTCCTTATCCTGCCTAATGGCCTGCAATAGGGTCTCCAAACAGAGAATGAAGAGGGTAGGGGAGAGTGGACAACCTTGTCGGGTCCCAATCCTTATTTCGAAATGAGGCGTGAGAACGCCATTTATGCGAATTCTTGCCGTGGGGCAGGAGTACAGGGACAGCACAGCGGCCACAAATTGAGAGGGAAACCCAAATTTGTGTAAGGTAGCTTCCATAAAGTGCCAATCGACTCTGTCGAATGCCTTTTCGGCATCCGTACTCAACAGGGTAAGCTTCTGACCATGGTTCAAAGCATACTGCTGTGCCTGTATTACCCGAAATGTGCTGTCCCTGCACTCCCTCCCCCCTACAAACCCGGACTGTTCCGGTGAGACCAGGTCCCCCAACCAAGTTGCTATGCGATATGCCAAAATCTTTGCCCATAGCTTGATGTCCGCGTTGAGCAAGGAAATTGGACGATAATTCGATGGGAGATTTAAGTCCTTCCCAGGCTTAGGCAGGACAGTGATGTGAGCCTCTATCGACTGTTTGGGGAGAGCAGTCCCATTCAGCAAGGAATTGAACAAAGACCAGATGCGGGCCCAATATAGTGAAAAACTTTTTATAGTAGGCAACAGTCAAGACATCCGGTCCCGGACTCTTGCCTTTAGGGGTCGACTTTAGGGCTTTCTTAACCTCCTCCAAGGTCACTGGAGCCACTAGCGCCTCCTTGCCTGTGTCTGGCAGGGCTGGCAAGTTACGTTTTTGCAAGAATGAAGCTGTCTTGTCCTGACGGTCCTTGTGTACTTCTCTAGAGTCCCCCTTCCTTATATTATACAAGTCCTGATAGTACTCGTGAAATACCTTAGATATATCCTTGGTATCAGATATTTATATTTTTATTATACGGAAAGGGGGGGGGGGGGTGATTTCAACTTTTTTTATTTTTTTTATTTCTTTTATATATTTAACAGTTCTAAAAAATTTGGACTGATTTTGAAGCCCATATATGAGCCGACAACATCTAGTTTTTGAACAATCCCGTATTTTTAAACTGGACTCATTATTGAGAATTGCTCATTTCTTATGTTGGCCTGTCACCTGGTGGCCAAAACAGGAATTGCACTCTGAATGTTCTCAGCCTCTTTAGACTGAGCCCATTCAAATCAATTACCAGCCTCCCCATTGGCCACAGGCGATGCCGGTTGCGCACTTAGATGCCGCAATCTCACTTGATCACGGCATCTAAAGCCTTTAATTGAAACAGCAGAGTCCTGCCGGCCATGACGCCCGCTGCACGCCATGTTTGCCTATCGCTCCACCTCCGTACTCGTACGGCAGTGGTAGCAAAAGGGTTAATACATTTTAGAAGTGGCTCTAAGGTGGTGCTTCAGTTCTAACATTTCTGCAGTCGCTTCAACACCTAAAGGATTCTCTGGATTCTGCCAATAAGTCTTAACCATTGTATAACGGAAACATATCCATCTAAGATAAGGCTACTCTCACACTGGCGTTTTGGCTTCCTGTTTGTGAGATCCGTCATGGGCTCAGCGCTCCAAAACGGATCCGTCCTGGCGCACAATGTAAGTCACTGGGGACGGATCCGTTTTCTCTGATGCAGTCTGGCACACTAGAAACGGATCCGTCCTGGCCCACAATGTAAGTCACTGGGGACGGATCCGTTTTCTCTGATGCAGTCTGGCACACTAGAAACGGATCCGTCCTGGCCCACAATGTAAGTCACTGGGGACGGATCCGTTTTCTCTGACGCAGTCTGGCACACTAGAAACGGATCCGTCCTGGCCCACAATGTAAGTCAAAGGGAACGGATCCGTCCTCCATTGACATGAAGTGAAGTTCATTACATGACGGATGCAGGCGGTTGTATTATCAAAGCGGAAGCGTTTTTGCAGGTCCATGATGGATCCGCAGAAAACGCCAGTGTGAAAGTAGCCTAAGTGACATTTGTCACCGTTTCCAAGAGCCGTTCGCACTCAGAGAAGGAAAGTATTCCAGAGGATACAAGGTAATACATTAGTGGGAACAATTTGTATTCATCTCCTACAATTGCGGATACAATCCGGACTGCCCCGCAAGACACATAACTGCAGCTATAGGGTCAGAATGTGGCCACAAATAGAAAAAAAGTAATTTTTTTCAAGATTTTATTTGTATTAATACTGAAGAAAAACTCTACACATCTGGTATCTGTTGGGGAATTGTGTTTTTTTACTCCAGGTTCCCCCCATTTGGAATTCCTTTCCAGCTTCCCACCACATCATGTATGATGAAATTAGAAAGTGCAACTTGTCCTGCAAAAAACAAGCCCTCATACGGCGGAGCGAGCGGGAAGAGTAAACATGTTATGGTCCCTGGAACAGGGGTGAGGAAAAAATTCCCAAAACAGAGTGTCAGTCAAGGAACCTCTTGGATGTGTCTCCAAAAGGTGAAAGAATAACGGCAGGGCACCAAAGGAAGGAAGGATGGTGGCTATAGCATAGAGCGGATAGGCTGCCGGCAGTGGTTGTATATGGGGAGTGCACTACTACATACCTGACTGTGACAGGAGAGGAAAAGGGAGAAGATAACCACAGTAAAGGCGCCAATCCACTGACGGTAGGACTAGCGGAGGGCAATAAAAGCATGGATAGAGCTATATGTACCACTTATTATAAACCCACCTACAGTCCGTAGGAAGTGTCACTGAAAATAATAGAATGAACACAATATGATACAAATGGTGATCAAAGACTCACTTCACCGGGGAGGTGTTTTGTGGGATAAAACTCAAGACCCCCACAAATCCAACCTCCCTCGCCTGGATGGCTCGTAGTGTCCACAGCTGGGACTTCCATCGGTAACACAGGTCGGGCTCAAGGCGTTTCGGGGGTACATTAATCCCCCTTCATCAGGAGCAGTCACCAATAATGAAGATGTATGGAAGACCATTATTGGGAGTGAGAATGAAATCTTTTCTCCAGTAATAGTACATTCCGTCCATTACGCTCATGTGGCCTGACTGGACGTTGTTCCTCTCTGTGGTCAGAATGGTGTCATCTAGGAGCCTTACTTACTGCATTAGAAGAGGTGTCTGTAGAGTCACTTATCACCGACCATGAAAGGCTCTCATCTAGGGTTAAAGAGACACCGTCTGACTTCTGGCCCTCTCTCTGAGGTTCTGATGGTTGACCATTTGAAGAACTTTCTTCTAAGCAAAGTAAAAAAAATATACAATAAAATACTCAGCAGGCAATTGTTGAAATAACGCACCTCTGTAGTGCACCGCCACTGGCGCCGTACCCATAAGTTTAACCCCTTCAGGACCAGGCTCGTTTGTACCTTCAGGACCAAGCCACATTTAGCAAATCTGACATGTTTCACTTTATGTGGTGATAACTCTGGACCGCTATTACTTATATAAGCCATTCTGAGTGTTTTCTCGTGACACATTGTACTTCGTGTTAGTGGTACCTAACGGAGTCAATACGTTTCACCTTTATTTATTAAAAATTCAAAAATTTACTGAAAATTTAGAAAAATGGATCATTGCTGAAATTGGAATGTCTCTGCTTTTAAAGCAGATTGTGATACCTCATAAAACAGTTGTTACTGTGCATCTCCCAGATGTCTACTCCGTGTTGCCATCTTTTATCAAACATCATTTTATTTTTTAGGATGTTACAAGGCTTAGAAGTTTACATGCAATTCTTAAAATTTCCAAAACCCACTTTTTAAGGACCAGTTCAGTTATGAAGTCACTTTGTGAAGCTTACATAGTAGAAACCCCCCAAAAATGACCATTTTGGAAACTACACCCTTCAGGTTATTCAACACAGATTTTATAAACTTTGTTAACCCTTTAGGTGTTCCACAAGAATGAAAGGAAAATGGAGGTGGAGGAGATTTTCCATTTTAATCTATTTTTCTCTGTAACACAGCAAGGGTTAACAGCCAAAGAAAACTCAATATTTATTACCCTGATTCTGCAGTTTACAGAAACACCCCATATGTGGTCGTAAACTGCTGTATGGGCACGCGGCAGGGCGCAGGAGGGAAGGAACGCTATATGGTTTTTGGAAGGCAGATTTCACTGGAATAATTTTAACTTGCCATGTCACATTTGAAGCCCCCCTGATGCAGCCCTAGAGTAGAAACTCCAAAAAGTGACCCCAATCTGTAAACTACGGGATGAGGTGACAGTTGTGTTGGTAATATTTTGGGGTACATATGTTTTTTTCATCGCTTGGTATTCCACTTTTAGTGATGTAAGGTGCCATTCACCTGAGGTGGTAGATGATGTGACATTTTTATAGAGCACGTCGTTACCACGGACCATAACGCCACTATATGACGGAATGCATAACGGGAAGCCTTTAAAGGACTCCCCTGCATAACGGAAATGGGACGGATCCGTTTGGCAGCCCATAGACTTCTATTTTGCCTCTAAAGGCATTCCGTTATGCATTCCGTCATAGAATTGCGTTATGGCCCGTGGTAATGTAATCCATAACGCAATTCACCTTTTACCACCAAATGAAGTGTGAACAAAATGTAAAAATCAGAAATGTGCTCCTCTCTAGTCCCCATGATCAACCCAATTAGGCCAGACCTACTGCATGGCAGGACTGATCATGGTGAAGTAAAGCGATTGTGCAGTGGCTTAAAACTGACGGATAGGTCATCAATATCAGATGGGTAGAGCTCGGACTCCTGGCGCCCCTGCCGATCAGCCAATCAAAGGGGCAGCTGTGTTTGTGCAAGCACTGCTTCCTCTTCAAAATGACTTGTGTTATTCACTGGACCGGCTGGGGTGCTGGGACTCAGACGCCCGTCAATCCGGTAATGACGACCCCTCCCGAGGATAGGTCATCGTTATTTCCTGGATAACCACTTTAAAAAGTTGATTACCTACAGTGATACATTTTAAAGATAAATGCAAATTAAAGGGGTTCTCAAGTCTAATTAAAAACCTAAAATAAAAAACATTACACTCCCACCTCAGCTCCGTTCCCTGTGGTGCCGGTCCGGTCCTCCTGCCCCTGCTTGCTTACTAATGCAGCGGTGACGTGCTGCGGCCAGTGATTGGCTGCAGCGGCGCTGTACTGACACATCACCACTGCAGTAAGAGGACCGGACCAGCACCACACAGCAAAGAGAGAGGATATCAGCATTTTTTATTTTAGGATGTTGTCCCAGATTTTTTATGATCTCAGACAACCCCTTTAACTAAACCCCTTTAGTGCGCTAACCTTGTCCTCCGATTTCCAGGAATTAATCACATTTCTAGCACAGAAGCAATAAAAAATAATTCACAGCAGCCACTGTACAGGTCGCCCCAACGAAGTCCAGAAATAACAAAACTGGATTCTTCTCTAACACAAAGGGGAAGATTTATCCTCTCCCTTGCACCTAAAAAGTGGCATTAAGAAGTCGCTAATCACCGTATTTTTCGCCCAAGGTTTTAGAGGAGGACGATAAGAAAAAAATGTTTTTCATTAGAACTCAGGTCCGACCAGTAACCAGACCCCCAACGTTAATAAGACCTCAGATCAGACCCCCAATATCAGACCTCACATAAGAGCCCCATTGCCTCAGATCAGCCTCCAGCATCTCCATATTACCAGAGATCAGCCTCCAGCATCTCCATATTTCCAGAGATCAGCCTCCACCATCTCCATATTACCAGAGATCAGCCTCCAGCATCTCCATATTACCAGAGATAAGCCTCCAGCGTCTCCATATTACCAGAGATCAGCCTCCAGCATCTCCATGTTACCAGAGATCAGCCTCCAGCATCTCCATGTTACCAGAGATCAGCCTCCAGCATCTCCATATTACCAGAGATCAGCCTCCAGCATCTCCATATTACCAGAGATCAGCCTCCAGCATCTCCATATTACCAGAGATCAGCCTCCAGCATCTCCATATTACCAGAGATCAGCCCCCAGCATCTCCATATTACCAGAGATCAGCCTCAAGCATCTCCATATTACCAGAGATCAGCCTCCAGCATCTCCATATTACCAGAGACCAGCCTCCAGCATCTCCATATTACCAGAGATCAGCCCCCAGCATCTCCATATTACCAGAGATCAGCCTCAAGCATCTCCATATTACCAGAGATCAGCCTCCAGCATCTCCATATTACCAGAGATCAGCCTCCAGCATCTCCATATTACCAGAGATCAGCCTCCAGCATCTCCATATTACCAGAGATCAGCCCCCAGCATCTCCATATTACCAGAGATCAGCCTCCAGCGTCTCCATATTACCAGAGATAAGCCTCCAGCGTCTCCATATTACCAGAGATCAGCCTCCAGCATCTCCATGTTACCAGAGATCAGCCTCCAGCATCTCCATGTTACCAGAGATCAGCCTCCAGCATCTCCATATTACCAGAGATCAGCCTCCAGCATCTCCATATTACCAGAGATCAGCCTCCAGCATCTCCATATTACCAGAGATCAGCCTCCAGCATCTCCATATTTCCAGAGATCAGCCTCCACCATCTCCCGGTTACCAGAGATCAGCCTACAGCATCTCCATATTACCAGAGATCAGCCCCCAGCATCTCCATATTACCAGAGATCAGCCTCCAGCGTCTCCATATTACCAGAGATAAGCCTCCAGCGTCTCCATATTACCAGAGATCAGCCTCCAGCATCT
Source organism: Bufo gargarizans (assembly GCF_014858855.1). Lineage (NCBI taxonomy): Eukaryota > Metazoa > Chordata > Amphibia > Anura > Bufonidae > Bufo > Bufo gargarizans. The sequence goes on from NW_025334673.1 coordinate 44,370, forward strand.
CCATGTTACCAGAGATCAGCCTCCAGCATCTCCATGTTACCAGAGATCAGCCTCCAGCATCTCCATATTACCAGAGATCAGCCTCCAGCATCTCCATATTACCAGAGATCAGCCTCCAGCATCTCCATATTACCAGAGATCAGCCTCTAGCATCTCCATATTACCAGAGATCAGCCCCCAGCATCTCCATATTACCAGAGATCAGCCTCAAGCATCTCCATATTACCAGAGATCAGCCCCCAGCATCTCCATATTACCAGAGATCAGCCTCCAGCATCTCCATATTACCAGAGATCAGCCTCCAGCATCTCCATATTGCCAGAGATCAGCCTCCTGCATCTCCATATTATCAGAGATCAGCCTCCAGCATCTCCATATTACCAGAGATCAGCCCCCAGCATCTCCATATTACCAGAGATCAGCCCCCAGCATCTCCATATTACCAGAGATCAGCCTCCAGCATCTCCATATTACCAGAGATCAGCCCCCAGCATCTCCATATTACCAGAGATCAGCCTCAAGCATCTCCATATTACCAGAGATCAGCCTCCAGCATCTCCATATTACCAGAGATCAGCCTCCAGCATCTCCATATTACCAGAGATCAGCCTCCAGCATCTCCATATTACCAGAGATCAGCCCCCAGCATCTCCATATTACCAGAGATCAGCCTCCAGCATCTCCATATTACCAGAGATCAGCCTCCAGCATCTCCATATTACCAGAGATCAGCCTCCAGCATCTCCATATTACCAGAGATCAGCCTCCAGCATCTCCATATTACCAGAGATCAGCCTCCAGCATCTCCATATTACCAGAGATCAGCCTCCAGCATCTCCATATTACCAGAGATCAGCCTCCAGCATCTCCATATTACCAGAGATCAGCCTCCAGCATCTCCATATTACCAGAGATCAGCCTCCAGCATCTCCATATTACCAGAGATCAGCCTCCAGCATCTCCATATTACCAGAGATCAGCCTCCAGCATCTCCATATTACCAGAGATCAGCCTCCAGCATCTCCATATTACCAGAGATCAGCCTCCAGCATCTCCATATTACCAGAGATCAGCCCCCAGCATCTCCATATTACCAGAGATCAGCCCCCAGCATCTCCATATTACCAGATATCAGCCTCCAGCATCTCCATATTACCAGAGATCAGCCTCCAGCATCTCCATATTACCAGAGATCAGCCTCCAGCATCTCCATATTACCAGAGATCAGCCCCCAGCATCTCCATATTACCAGAGATCAGCCTCAAGCATCTCCATATTACCAGAGATCAGCCCCCAGCATCTCCATATTACCAGAGATCAGCCTCCAGCATCTCCATATTACCAGAGATCAGCCTCCAGCATCTCCATATTACCAGAGATCAGCCTCCAGCATCTCCATATTACCAGAGATCAGCCCCCAGCATCTCCATATTACCAGAGATCAGCCTCAAGCATCTCCATATTACCAGAGATCAGCCTCCAGCATCTCCATATTACCAGAGACCAGCCCCCAGCATCTCCATATTACCAGAGATCAGCCCCAGCATCTCCATATTACCAGAGATCAGCCTCAAGCATCTCCATATTACCAGAGATCAGCCTCCAGCATCTCCATATTACCAGAGATCAGCCTCCAGCATCTCCATATTACCAGAGATCAGCCTCCAGCATCTCCATATTACCAGAGATCAGCCTCCAGCATCTCCATATTACCAGAGATCAGCCTCCAGCATCTCCATATTACCAGAGATCAGCCTCCAGCATCTCCATATTACCAGAGATCAGCCTCCAGCATCTCCATATTACCAGAGATCAGCCTCCAGCATCTCCATATTACCAGAGATCAGCCTCCAGCATCTCCATATTACCAGAGATCAGCCTCCAGCATCTCCATATTACCAGAGATCAGCCTCCAGCATCTCCATATTACCAGAGATCGCCTCCAGCATCTCCATATTACCAGAGATCAGCCTCCAGCATCTCCATATTACCAGAGATCAGCCTCCAGCATCTCCATATTACCAGAGATCAGCCTCCAGCATCTCCATATTACCAGAGATCAGCCTCCAGCATCTCCATATTACCAGAGATCAGCCTCCAGCATCTCCATATTACCAGAGATCAGCCTCCAGCATCTCCATATTACCAGAGATCAGCCTCCAGCATCTCCATATTACCAGAGATCAGCCTCCAGCATCTCCATATTACCAGAGATCAGCCCCCAGCATCTCCATATTACCAGAGATCAGCCCCCAGCATCTCCATATTACCAGATATCAGCCTCCAGCATCTCCATATTACCAGAGATCAGCCTCCAGCATCTCCATATTACCAGAGATCAGCCTCCAGCATCTCCATATTACCAGAGATCAGCCTCCAGCATCTTCTATAATGGAGTCATATTTAGGACCTAACCTGGGTAAGGTATTTTAACAACTATATTAACTAAAGCCTAACGCGGCAGTAAGAGCTCTCCGGACCCCGGTGTAGTATAAAGCGTCACTGCTATTACTATAGGTACTAAACCTGAATGTCAGCAGACGGGGGAAGGTACTGCTTATCTTTACTAATTGTTCCTACAAACCAGATTACACTGAGCGTCCCCACTTCAGCAGGAGTTGGGGTACTAGACGGGGAGGAGGACCCGGGAGAGGGCACTAACTGCCACCCTCTCACTAGGTATACAAGATACTACAGTGTACCTGGCTATTACTAGCTCTATGCTGCTGGCAGTTTGGCAGTGTAAAGCAGTGGGGACCTAAAGGCCTTTCCCCACTGTCAAGGAAGTGCAAGTTGCACCCATACACACAGCGGATCGGCTGGAGGCTGACAGGCTAGAAGCACTACACACTATAGTGATCACTGATAGATGACGTGTATGAATGATCACACTATTGGTGATCACTGATAGATGACGTGTATGAATGATCATACTATTAGTGATCACTGATAGATGACGTGTATGAATGATCACACTATTGGTGATCACTGATAGATGACGTGTATGAATGATCGCACTATTGGTGATCACTGATGGATGACATGTATGAATGATCACACTATTGGTGATCACTGATAATGACGTGTATGAATGATCGCACTATTGGTGATCACTGATAGATGACGTGTATGAATGATCATACTATTGGTGATCACTGATAGATGACGTGTATGAATGATCGCACTATTGGTGATCACTGATAGATGACGTGTATGAATGATCACACTATTGGTGATCACTGATAGATGACGTGTATGAATGATCACACTATTGGAGATCACTGATAGATGACGTGTATGAATGATCGCACTATTGGTGATCACTGATAGATGACGTGTATGAATGATCACACTATTGGTGATCACTGATAGATGACGTGTATGAATGATCACACTATTGGTGATCACTGATAGATGACGTGTATGAATGATCACACTATTGGTGATCACTGATAGATGACGTGGATGAATGATCGAACTATTGGTGATCACTGATAGATGACGTGTATGAATGATCATACTATTGGTGATCACTGATAGATTACGTGTATGAATGATCGCACTATTGGTGATCACTGATAGATGACATGTATGAATGATCGCACTATTGGTGATCACTGATAGATTACGTGTATGAATGATCGCACTATTGGTGATCACTGATAGATGACGTGTATGAATGATCGCACTATTGGTGATCACTGATAGATGACGTGTATGAATGATCACACTATCCACTTAATGTGTAGGCGCAGCGTCCACCGGTGCACCGTGGTCCAGCCTGGGGTGCAGTGTGTGCACATTCCGGCGCAGCGTCCACCGGTGCACCGTGGTCCGGCCTGGGGTGCAGTGTGTGCACATTCCGGCGCAGCGCACTGCTAATACTCGGGTCCGATCTGGCCTAAGTGTTTGCGCCCCGTCCTGATGACGCATTCAGGAGGCGACTGGCACCGGAGTATGGCGGCCTGCCCTGTGGGTGCTTCTAGTTACAGGTAATAGGCCAGCGCCGATGCAGAATAACACTATGAGCGGGCGATCGTCCTGCCAATCAGTAATTTCAGCATTTACCCCCAGTGCTGTGGCTACACCCATTGCTGCCCATTTCCCCTGAAGAAGCCAGAATACTGGCGAAACATGTCGGGGGCAGTTGTAGTTTCTAATGTCAGTCTCCTCCTTCCCAGTGAACAAGCGGTGGTTAGCGGAGATTTCAATAGTGCGATCATTCATACACGTCATCTATCAGTGATCACCAATAGTGCGATCATTCATATACGTCATCTATCAGTGATCACCAATAGTGCGATCATTCATACACGTCATCCATCAGTGATCACCAATAGTGCGATCATTCATCCACGTCATCCATCAGTGATCACCAATAGTGCGATCATTCATCCACGTCATCTATCAGTGATCACCAATAGTGCGATCATTCATACACGTCATCCATCAGTGATCACCAATAGTGCGATCATTCATCCACGTCATCTATCAGTGATCACCAATAGTGCGATCATTCATACACGTCATCTATCAGTGATCACTAATAGTGCGATCATTCATCCACGTCATCTATCAGTGATCACCAATAGTGTGATCATTCATACACGTCATCCATCAGTGATTACCAATAGTGCGATCATTCATACACGTCATCCATCAGTGATCACCAATAGTGCGATCATTCATATACGTCATCCATCAGTGATCACCAATAGTGCGATCATTCATACACGTCATCTATCAGTGATCACCAATAGTGCGATCATTCATACACGTCATCTATCAGTGATCACCAATAGTGTGATCATTCATACACGTCATCTATCAGTGATCACTATAGTGTGATCATTCATACACGTCATCCATCAGTGATCACCAATAGTGCGATCATTCATACACGTCATCCATCAGTGATCACCAATAGTGCGATCATTCATACACGTCATCCATCAGTGATCACCAATAGTGCGATCATTCATACACGTCATCTATCAGTGATCACCAATAGTGCGATCATTCATACACGTCATCTATCAGTGATCACCAATAGTGCGATCATTCATACATGTCATCCATCAGTGATCACCAATAGTGGGATCATTCATACACGTCATCCATCAGTGATCACCAATAGTGCGATCATTCATACACGTCATCCATCAGTGATCACCAATAGTGCGATCATTCATACACGTCATCTATCAGTGATCACCAATAGTGTGATCATTCATACACGTCTTCTATCAGTGATCACCAATAGTGGGATCATTCATACACGTCATCCATCAGTGATCACCAATAGTGCGATCATTCATACACGTCATCTATCAGTGATCACTATAGTGTGATCATTCATACACGTCATCTATCAGTGATCACCAATAGTGCGATCATTCATACACGTCATCTATCAGTGATCACCAATAGTGCGATCATTCATACACGTCATCTATCAGTGATCACCAATAGTGTGATCATTCATACACGTCATCTATCAGTGATTACTTATAGTGTGATCATTCATACACGTCATCCATCAGTGATCACCAATAGTGTGATCATTCATACACGTCATCTATCAGTGATCACTAATAGTGTGATCATTCATACACATCATCTATCAGTGATTACTAATAGTGCGATCATTCATACACGTCATCTATCAGTGATCACCAATAGTGTGATCATTCATACACGTCATCTATCAGTGATCACCAATAGTGCAATCATTCATACACGTCATCTATCAGTGATTACTAATAGTGTGATCATTCATACACGTCATCTATCAGTGATCACCAATAGTGTGATCATTCATACACGTCATCTATCAGTGATCACTAATAGTGTGATCATTCATACACGTCATCAATCAGTGATTACTAATAGTGCGATCATTCATACACGTCATCTATCAGTGATCACCAATAGTGTGATCATTCATACACGTCATCCATCAGTGATCACCAATAGTGTGATCATTCATACACGTCATCTATCAGTGATCACCAATAGTGCGATCATTCATACACGTCATCTATCAGTGATTACTAATAGTGTGATCATTCATACACGTCATCTATCAGTGATCACCAATAGTGTGATCATTCATACACGTCATCTATCAGTGATCACTAATAGTGTGATCATTCATACACGTCATCAATCAGTGATTACTAATAGTGCGATCATTCATACACGTCATCTATCAGTGATCACCAATAGTGTGATCATTCATACACGTCATCTATCAGTGATCACCAATAGTGCGATCATTCATCCACGTCATCTATCAGTGATCACCAATAGTGTGATCATTCATACACGTCATCTACCAGTGATCACCAATAGTGTGATCATTCATACACGTCATCTATCAGTGATCACCAATAGTGCGATCATTCATACACGTCATCTATCAGTGATCACTATAGTGTGTAGTGCTTCTAGCCTGTCAGCCTCCAGCCGATCCGCTGTGTGTATGGGTGCAACTTGCACTTCCTTGACAGTGGGGAAAGGCCTTTAGGTCCCCACTGCTTTACACTGCCAAACTGCCAGCAGCATAGAGCTAGTAATAGCCAGGTACACTGTAGTATCTTGTATACCTAGTGAGAGGGTGGCAGTTAGTGCCGTCTCCCGCGTCCTCCTCACCGTCTAGTACCCCAACTCCTGCTGAAGTGGGGACGCTCAGTGTAATCTGGTTTGTAGGAACAATTAGTAAAGATAAGCAGTACCTTCCCCCGTCTGCTGACATTCAGGTTTAGTACCTATAGTAATAGCAGTGACGCTTTATACTACACCGGGGTCCGGAGAGCTCTCACTGCCTCGTTAGGCTTTAGACTTCCATAATGGCAGAGCTCGTTAGTACTCACCCCATAAGACGCAGGGGCATTTCCCCCACTTTTGGGGGGGGGGGGGATACTTCTTATGGGGGCTTCTTATGTGTTTGCAATGTTTTTTATTGTTGCATCTATCACTTTGTAGGCCACCCTCACCACTTTTCAGGAAGGGGGGGGGGGGGCTTGGCAAGGGTGGGACGGGGCATGGACAGTAACCGTAACGGTTTTATCTTCATTTACACCACTTTTCAGGAAGGGAGGGGGGGCTTGGCAAGGGTGGGACGGGGCATGGACAGCAACCGTAACGGTTTTATCTTCATTTACACCAGTTTTCAGGAAGGGAGGGGGGGCTTGGCAAGGGTGGGACGGGGCAGCAACCGTAACGGTTTTATCTTCATTTACACCACTTTTCAGGAAGGGAGGGGGGGCTTGGTAAGGGTGGGAAGGGGCATTGACAGCAACCGTAACGGTTTTATCTTCATTTACACCAGTTTCCAGGAAGGGAGGGGGGGCTTGGTAAGGGTGGGACGGGGCAGCAACCGTAACGGTTTTATCTTCATTTACACCACTTTTCAGGAAGGGAGGGGGGGGCTTGGTAAGGGTGGGACGGGGCATGGACAGCAACCGTAACGGTTTTATCTTCATTTACACCAGTTTCCAGGAAGGGAGGGGGGGCTTGGTAAGGGTGGGACGGAGCATGGACAGCAACCGTAACGGTTTTATCTTCATTTACACCAGTTTCCAGGAAGGGAGGGGGGGCTTGGTAAGGGTGGGACGGGGCATGGACAGCAACCGCAACGGTTTTATCTTCATTTACACCAGTTTCCAGGAAGGGAGGGGGGGCTTGGTAAGGGTGGGACGGGGCATGGACAGCAACCGTAACGGTTTTATCTTCATTTACACCACTTTTCAGGAAGGGAGGGGGGGCTTGGCAAGGGTGGGACGGGGCATGGACAGCAACCGCAACGGTTTTATCTTCATTTACACCAGTTTCCAGAAAGGGAGGGGGGGGCTTGGCAAGGGTGGGACGGGGCATGGACAGTAACCGTAACGGTTTTATCTTCATTTACACCACTTTCCAGAAAGGGAGGGGGGGCTTGGCAAGGGTGGGAAGGGGCATTGACAGCAACCGTAACGGTTTTATCTTCATTTACACCAGTTTTCAGGAAGGGAGGGGGGGCTTGGCAAGGGTGGGAAGGGGCATTGACAGCAACCGTAACGGTTTTATCTTCATTTACACCAGTTTCCAGAAAGGGAGGGGGGGGCTTGGTAAGGGTGGGACGGGGCAGGGGCAGCAACCGTAACGGTTTTATCTTCATTTACACCACTTTTCAGGAAGGGAGGGGGGGCTTGGCAAGGGTGGGACGGGGCATGGACAGCAACCGTAACGGTTTTATCTTCATTTACACCAGTTTTCAGGAAGCGAGGGGGGGGCTTGGCAAGGGTGGGACGGGGCATGGACAGCAACCGTAACGGTTTTATCTTCATTTACACCACTTTTCAGAAAGGGAGGGGGGGCTTGGTAAGGGTGGGACGGGGCATGGACAGCACCCGTAACGGTTTTATCTTCATTTACACCACTTTCCAGAAAGGGAGGGGGGGCTTGGCAAGGGTGGGACGGGGCATGGGCAGCAACCGTAACGGTTTTATCTTCATTTACACCACTTTTCAGGAAGGGAGGGGGGGCTTGGCAAGGGTGGGACGGGGCATGGACAGCAACCGTAACGGTTTTATCTTCATTTACACCAGTTTCCAGGAAGGGAGGGGGGGCTTGGTAAGGGTGGGAAGGGGCATGGACAGCAACCGTAACGGTTTTATCTTCATTTACACCAGTTTCCAGGAAGGGAGGGGGGGCTTGGCAAGGGTGGGACGGGGCATGGGCAGCAACCGTAACGGTTTTATCTTCATTTACACCAGTTTCCAGAAAGGGAGGGGGGGCTTGGCAAGGGTGGGACGGGGCATGGACAGTAACCGTAACGGTTTTATCTTCATTTACACCAGTTTTCAGAAAGGGAGGGGGGGCTTGGTAAGGGTGGGACGGGGCAGGGACAGCAACCGTAATGGTTTTATCTTCATTTACACCACTTTTCAGGAAGGGAGGGGGGGCTTGGTAAGGGTGGGAAGGGGCATGGACAGCAACCGTAACGGTTTTATCTTCATTTACACCACTTTTCAGGAAGGGAGGGGGGGCTTGGTAAGGGTGGGACGGGGCATGGGCAGCAACCGTAACGGTTTTATCTTCATTTACACCAGTTTTCAGGAAGGGAGGGGGGGCTTGGCAAGGGTGGGACGGGGCATGGACAGCAACCGTAACGGTTTTATCTTCATTTACACCACTTTTCAGGAAGGGAGGGGGGGCTTGGTAAGGGTGGGACGGGGCATGGACAGCAACCGCAACGGTTTTATCTTCATTTACACCAGTTTCCAGAAAGGGAGGGGGGGGCTTGGTAAGGGTGGGACGGGGCATGGACAGTAACTGTAACGGTTTTATCTTCATTTACACCACTTTCCAGGAAGGGTGGGGGGGCTTGGTAAGGGTGGGAAGGGGCATGGGCAGCAACCGTAACGGTTTTATCTTCATTTACACCACTTTCCAGGAAGGGAGGGGGGGCTTGGCAAGGGTGGGACGGGGCAGGGACAGCAACCGTAATGGTTTTATCTTCATTTACACCACTTTCCAGGAAGGGAGGGGGGGGGGCTTGGCAAGGGTGGGACGGGGCATGGACAGCAACCGCAACGGTTTTATCTTCATTTACACCAGTTTTCAGGAAGGGAGGGGGGGCTTGGTAAGGGTGGGACGGGGCATGGGCAGCAACCGTAACGGTTTTATCTTCATTTACACCAGTTTCCAGGAAGGGAGGGGGGGCTTGGCAAGGGTGGGACGGGGCATGGGCAGTAACCGTGACGGTTTTATCTTCATTTACACCAGTTTTCAGGAAGGGAGGGGGGGCTTGGTAAGGGTGGGACGGGGCATGGACAGTAACCGTAATGGTTTTATCTTCATTTACACCAGTTTTCAGGCGTCAGTGAAGCCAGAGATGTAAGATTTCTGTTTAGGAACATGGACTGCCGGAGGAGGCACCACATGTGTGATGAGGCCTGAGCCTTGTCCCAGATTAGGCGCACCCACCAGCATCGCAGGGGATAGTAACACTGGCATCGCAGACAATCATTTCAGGTGTTACTCTCTCACTGCATCCCTCACTTGTCAGACATTAGAAATCCCATAAGATTGGGGCCACACGGCGCTAAAACGGTTATTTCTACAAAATGTTACCTTCTGGATCAGTAGTTAGCAGATTTCTGAAAATCATTGCATACAGTCTCCTGAAACAGAGAGATGATAATTTACATCTAGATGGACTTTCCGACAGGGTTCCGAGCTCCATTTGCAGTAATACCATAAACATGTCCGTGCATCCCACCCCAGATACCTGTGCAGCGTTTCATCCTCTGTCCGAATATATACACGGAAAACATAGGAAACACCGACCGCACGGTCCAGATTTATTCCATCATTTACAGGAAACCTCCACAACCTAAATCTCACCGGATTGTTTTGTGGAAATCATCCATTTTGATCAACTTTAGTGTAATGTGCATGGGTACATTTACCCCAATATAGCAGCCGAAATACGAGCTAAGGCCAATGAGCCCCCAATAATCAGGTGGCCCCCATTATTCAGGCTGTTTGTACTGTACTAAGAGGATGACTAAGCTCTAGTGCCCACCTATTACATCATGATATAGATGTGCAATTACTTAAAGGGGTTGTCCAGGCTACTGATGAGGTATCCTCAGGATAGTCATCAGTATCAGATGGGTGGGGTCCGGCACCTCCAGCGATTAGCGGAGCGGAAGCAGAAGGGTCTGCACACTGTATTTCAGGAGCTCTGCACTTGAATAGGAGCTGCACTGCAGTACCCAGCATGCCCACTGCACAGCTGTCTTATTCTACATTCATACACTGTTTAGTTTAATCCAGTGCCGCAGCCACCCAAAACAGCTCATCAGAGGGGGTGCCAGGTGCAGGACCGCCACTGATCCGATATGGCTAGTATCAGCACATGTCAATATCCATATCTGGATACCTGAAACAACCCTAATCTGAATACTATTGTAATTGCAGGTAATACACAATGTAGCATAGCCCCCGAGTTACTCAATACAATGCATTTGTATAGCACCACCGGCTGTTATTCTTATTTCTTTGTCCTGCTCACTGAGAAGGTCGCACATGCTCAGTGTCATCCTTCCTCTGCCTCCTGAGCTGTGATACGCAGAGCACGGACACGCCCCCTGAGCTGCAGCAGAAAGGACACTGCCCTTGAGCTGTCAGCTGGAGATAAATCTAGCAGAGCAATGAATGGGGAGATCTCTGGATCCATGTGAGGTCCAGGACTGGCTCTGGCTTTGTTAGAAAGAGGTTGTCATGTCCTATACGATGTCTGGTTTTCAATGTTTAGATTTGTCCTGGGATAACCACTTTAAGTGGAAGGGGGTAAAGGAAGATAACGGGACACCCAAAATAATATTGGGGTCAATTCTATTCTACAGACTGAAAAAATCCCTTCTGGAAAATGACATCAAACATTGATTGTTAGAAGCCCATCAGTTACCTGGGTTCTTTAACAGAGAAGCTCTGTACCCCAAATAGTTCTCCGAGAGGATCATTAGAGCAGTGGACAATGTGCTGCTGCTTCTTGTCATACAACTGCTTGGCCATAATGTACTGACCAAGATGGTGAATTACCTACAGAGCAAGTACAAAGACACAGCAATAACCAGCATACAGAATATCACAGCATCATACATCATCATCAGGGATTGTGCACCCACCTCTTTCATTGTAAAGGTTTCCTTCTTGGCACCACCAGATTGTAACAGATTTAGCAGAAGAGCATTTGGTCTTACCTAAAAATAAAGAAAATGTTGCATATGAACATATAATGCCAAGACTGAAGTGTAGGTTTACAGACTTACACAGAGAATGCTATGACTCACTGATAACACCTCCCCTGTGTACAGCTATCAGGGACTGGCCGCTATCTCTGTATACACACTTACACAGAGAATACTATCACTGATAACACCTCCCCTGTGTACAGATATCAGGGACTGACAGCTATCTCTGTATACACACTTACACAGAGAATGCTATGACTCACTGATAACACCTCCCCTGTGTACAGATATCAGGGACTGACAGCTATCTCTGTATACACACTTACACAGAGAATACTATCACTGATAACACCTCCCCTGTGTACAGATATCAGGGACTGACAGCTATCTCTGTATACACACTTACACAGAGAATACTATCACTGATAACACCTCCCCTGTGTACAGATATCAGGGACTGACAGCTATCTCTGTATACACACTTACACAGAGAATACTATCACTGATAACACCTCCCTGTGTACAGATATCAGGGACTGACAGCTATCTCTGTATACACACTTACACAGAGAATACTATCACTGATAACACCTCCCCTGTGTACAGCTATCAGGGACTGGCCGCTATCTCTGTATACACACTTACACAGAGATTACTATCACTGATAACACCTCCCCTGTGTACAGATATCAGGGACCGACAGCTATCTCTGTATACACACTTACACAGAGATTACTATCACTGATAACACCTCCCTGTGTACAGATATCAGGGACTGACAGCTATCTCTGTATACACACTTACACAGAGAATACTATCACTGATAACACCTTCCTGTGTACAGATATCAGGGACTGACAGCTATCTCTGTATACACACTTACACAGAGATTACCATCACTGATAACACCTCCCCTGTGTACGGATATCAGGGACTGACAGCTATCTCTGTATACACACTTACACATAGATTACTATCACTGATAACACCTCCCTGTGTACAGATATCAGTGACTGACAGCTATCTCTGTATACACACTTACACAGAGAATACTATCACTGATAACACCTCCCTGTGTACAGATACCAGTGACTGACAGCTATCTCTGTATACACACTTACACAGAGATTACTATCACTGATAACACCTCCCTGTGTACAGATATCAGGGACTGACAGCTATCTCTGTATACACACTTACACAGAGATTACTATCACTGATAACACCTCCCTGTGTACAGATATCAGGGACTGACAGCTATCTCTGTATACACACTTACACAGAGAATACTATCACTGATAACACCTCCCCTGTGTACAGCTATCAGGGACTGGCCGCTATCTCTGTATACACACTTACACAGAGATTACTATCACTGATAACACCTCCCTGTGTACAGATATCAGTGACTGACAGCTGTCTCTGTATACACACTTACACAGAGAATACTATCGCTGATAACACCTCCCCTGTGTACAGATATCAGTGACTGACAGCTATCTCTGTATACACACTTACACAGAGAATACTATCACTGATAACACCTCCCCTGTGTACAGATATCAGGGACTGACAGCTATCTCTGTATACACACTTACACAGAGAATACTATCACTGATAACACCTCCCCTGTGTACAGATATCAGGGACTGACAGCTATCTCTGTATACACACTTACACAGAGAATACTATCACTGATAACACCTCCCCTGTGTACAGATATCAGTGACTGACAGCTATCTCTGTATACACACTTACACAGAGAATACCATCACTGATAACACCTCCCCTGTGTACAGATATCAGGGACCGACAGCTATCTCTGTATACACACTTACACAGAGAATACTATCACTGATAACACCTTCCCTGTGTACAGATATCAGTGACTGACAGCTATCTCTGTATACACACTTACACAGAGAATACTATCACTGATAACACCTCCCTGTGTACAGATATCAGTGACTGACAGCTATCTCTGTATACACACTTACACAGAGAATACCATCACTGATAACACCTCCCCTGTGTACAGATATCAGTGACTGACAGCTATCTCTGTATACACACTTACACAGAGAATACCATCACTGATAACACCTCCCCTGTGTACAGATATCAGGGACCGACAGCTATCTCTGTATACACACTTACACAGAGAATACTATCACTGATAACACCTCCCTATGTACAGATATCAGGGACTGACAGCTATCTCTGTATACACACTTACACAGAGATTACTATCACTGATAACACCTCCCCTGTGTACAGATATCAGTGACTGACAGCTATCTCTGTATACACACTTACACAGAGATTACTATCACTGATAACACCTCCCCTGTGTACAGATATCAGTGACTGACAGCTATCTCTGTATACACACTTACACAGAGAATACTATCACTGATAACACCTCCCCTGTGTACAGATATCAGTGACTGACAGCTATCTCTGTATACACACTTACACAGAGAATACTATCACTGATAGTCCCTGGTATCTGTACACAGGGGAGGTGTTATCAGTGATAGTATTCTCTGTGTAAGTGTGTATACAGAGATAGCTGTCAGTCACTGATATCTGTACACAGGGGAGGTGTTATCAGTGATAGTAATCTCTGTGTAAGTGTGTATACATAAATAGCTGTCAGTCCCTGATATCTGTACACAGGGGAGGTGTTGACAGCTATTTATGTATACACACTTACACAGAGATTACTATCACTGATAACACCTCCCCTGTGTACAGATATCAGGGACTGACAGCTATCTCTGTATACACACTTACACAGAGATTACTATCACTGATAACACCTCCCCTGTGTACAGATATCAGGGACTGACAGCTATCTCTGTATACACACTTACACAGAGAATACTATCACTGATAACACCTCCCTGTGTACAGATATCAGGGACTGACAGCTATCTCTGTATACACACTTACACAGAGATGACTATCAATCACTGATGAGACAGCCCTCATGTACAGCTATAGTAAGAGAAAGCAGAGATTTATAAATTACAAGTTGTATTGAATCTTTGTCCACAGAAGTCTGCATCCGTCTGCCCAGCTCCTCCTGCTCTGTAGCCTGCTGCATACAGATTGCACTGCATTTTGTGATGACGGCTCCGTTTTACACCCAAGTTACTGTAAAAGACTACGAATACCGACTGACAGGCTGCACACACGTCAGAAATAACTTGGCTTTAGCTTCTCAGGTTTTGGTAAAGAAATGGCAGAGTTTATACCGCCAGACTAGTTCTGCTTAGCAGCAGCAGGAGGTGCAGCGGGATTATTGAGACGCACCTTTCCCATCACATTTAGAAGTAGTTTTATACATAATAACCTAATATAGAAATGATGCGTCACCTCCAGGTGCCGAAGGCCTCACGCACATCACCCTAGTTTTGGTCTGGGTCTGATCCGCATTTTTTGCGGATGACACGTCGACCAATTTCAATTCTATGGGTCTGCAAAAATGTGCCGTCAGCATCCATATGGCAGTCCCGAAAATTATCGAATATGTCCTATACCTGTCTGTTTTGTGGACAAGAATAGGCTTGTTCTAGTGAAGGGAGCGAAAAAGTGATGGATAGCGCATATCCGGTATCTGTACTTTGTGGATCTACAGTTTGTGGACCGCCAAAGGTTATGTGTGCGGGAGACCTAAAGGGGCTTTTAGTATTTCAGATTATAACATCAACCATGTGATACGTCACTCACCAGCGTCACTTCATCTGTTGTCATGACGGAAGACTGCGCCAAACTATGTGTGTGCGATGAGGAGCTCTCCATATATCACGCTTGCCTGGAAAGCCCCCCCCCAGAAAAAAATAGGGTTAATGTCTGTTCAATTCTAGATCACATCAGTATAAATATATGTACAAGTCCTCCATGATCAGTTCTAGATCACATCAGTATAAAGATATGTACATGTCCTCCATGATGAGTTCTAGAGCACATCAGTATAAATATATGTACAAGTCCTCCCTGATCAGTTCTAGATCACATCAGTATAAAGATATGTACATGTCCTCCATGATGGGTTCTAGATCACATCAGTATAAAGATATGTACAAGTCCTCCCTGATCATTTCTAGATCACATCAGTATAAAGATATGTACATGTCCTCCATGATGGGTTCTAGAGCACATCAGTATAAAGATATATACATGTCCTCCATGATGGGTTCTAGATCACATCAGTATAAAGATATGTACATGTCATCCCTGATCAGTTCTAGATCACATCAGTATAAAGATATGTACATGTCACCCCTGATCAGTTCTAGATCACATCAGTATAAAGATATGTACATGTCCTCCATGATGGGTTCTAGATCACATCAGTATAAAGATATGTATAAGTCCTCTATGATTAGTTCTAGATCACATCAGTATAAAGATATGTAAATGTCATCCATGATGGGTTCTAGATCACATCAGTATAAAGATATATACATGTCCTCCATGATGGGTTCTAGATCACATCAGTATAAAGATATATACATGTCCTCCATGATGGGTTCTAGATCACATCCGTATAAAGATATATACATGTCCTCCATGATCAGTTCTAGATCACATTAGTATAAATATATGTACATGTCCTTCATGATGGGTTCTATATCACATCAGTATAAAGATATGTAAATGTCATCCCTGATCAGTTCTCGATCATATCAGTATAAATATATCTACATGTCCTCCATGATGGGTTCTAGATCACATCAGTATAGAGATATGTAAATGTCATCCCTGATCAGTTCTCGATCAGATCAGTATAAATATATCTACATGTCCTCCATGATGGGTTCTAGATCACATCAGTATAAAGATATGTATAAGTCCTCTATGATTAGTTCTAGATCACATCAGTATAAAGATATGTAAATGTCATCCATGATGGGTTCTAGATCACATTAGTATAAAGATATATACATGTCCTCCATGATCAGTTCTAGATCACATTAGTATAAATATATGTACATGTCCTTCATGATGGGTTCTATATCACATCAGTATAAAGATATGTAAATGTCATCCCTGATCACATCAGTATAGAGATATATACATGTCCTCCATGATGGGTTCTAGAGCACATCAGTATAAATATATCTACATGTCCTCCATGATCGGTTCTAGATTACATCAGTATAAAGATATATACATGTCCTCCATGATCGGTTCTAGATCACATCAGTATAAATATATGTAAATGTCATCCCTGATCAGTTCTAGATCACATCAGTATAAATATATATACATGTCCTCCATGATGGGTTCTAGATCACATCAGTATAAAGCAGGGCTCGACAAATCCCGGGCGCCAGGTCGCCATGGTGACCAGGAATTTGGTCCTGGCGCCTTGGGTATTTGCCATGGCATGAAAATATAATGCAAAATAGGCCCAGCACTCCAGCAGCCAGACGGGCGCAGTATCTCTAAGTTCACAGTAGACGCGGTGTCACGCACGAGTCCGCGTCTGGTAGGTCCGCCCCTCCCGCTTCCCGCCACAGACAACAGTAAAGAGGATCGCTACTGCCTCAGGCTCACTGCAGTTAAGAGGACCGCTACTCGCACAGTCTGTCCTGGTCCTTCCTTACCGCTTCCCCTGTGTTCTAATGGGCCCCTTACACAGTCCATGTTCCGCTGGCAGTCACAGTCCCTGCTTGCAGCCTAGAGCGCTTCTGTCCGCTGGGTGCTGGTTGATTTGCTAGCTAGCCGTGCACCCAGCAGAGGAACTTGAGCCGGCTGTGCTGCGGGACTATTGTTGCTGCTGGCCTTGCTGTGACCTGACCTGACCGCGAACCAGCATCACCCTCCAGACACCAGTCATCCTGCAGAGAGAGTGACTTATCGTCTCCTCCAGGATTCAGTTTGTTTGAAGATCTACTCTGCCTGCCGCTATGCCACACAGTGACAGCAAGTGCACAGTAAGTTAGCAGCAGTGTGCACTGAAATGCCAAAGTTCAGAGTTGGGGGCAGACAGCAGGCACAGTCCGTATGGAGGGGCTAAGGTGGCACTGGCACAGTTCATAAAGGGGGGCTATGGTGGCACCTCCTTATGAACTGTGCTTGCCGCTGTGCTGCCTATTATATAGTGTGACACCATAGCCGCCTTCCCTCCCATACAGCTTTAGGCTCCATTCACACGTCCGCAAAATGTGTCCGCATCCGTTCCGCAATTTTGTGGAACAGGTGCAGACCCATTCATTCTTTATGGGGACGGAATGGATGCGGACAGCACACAGTGTGCTGTCCGCATCCGAATTTGCGGTCTGCAACTCCGCAAAAAGATAGAGCATGTCCTATTCTTGTCCGTAGCTTGCGGACAAGAATAGGCATTTCTATGGGGGTGACGGGCTGGTGTGTTGCGGACCTGCAATTCGCTGGTCCGCAACACACCACGGACGTGTGAATGCAGCCTTATGAGGTTAAAAAAAAAACCTGGCTCCTAACCTTTTTAGCTGGCTCCTAGATTCAAAGGAAATTTGTCGAGCCCTGGTATAAAGATATATACATGTCCTCCATGATCTAGAGCACATCAGTATAAAGATATGTAAATGTCATCCCTGATCAGTTCTAGATCACATCAGTATAGAGATATATACATGTCCTCCATGATGGGTTCTAGATCACATCAGTATAGAGATATATACATGTCCTCCATGATGGGTTCTAGATCACATCAGTATAAAGATATATACATGTCCTCCAAGATCTAGAGCACATCAGTATAAAGATATGTAAATGTCATCCCTGATCAGTTCTAGATCACATCAGTATAGAGATATATACATGTCCTCCATGATGGGTTCTAGATCACATCAGTATAAAGATATGTACATGTCCTCCATGATGGGTTCTAGATCACATCAGTATAAAGATATATACATGTCCTCCATGATGGGTTCTAGAGCACATCAGTATAAAGATATGTAAATGTCATCCCTGATCAGTTCTAGATCACATCAGTATAGAGATATATACATGTCCTCCATG
This sequence comes from Bufo gargarizans, assembly GCF_014858855.1. Taxonomy (NCBI): domain Eukaryota; kingdom Metazoa; phylum Chordata; class Amphibia; order Anura; family Bufonidae; genus Bufo; species Bufo gargarizans. Next base: position 63,134 of record NW_025334673.1, read on the forward strand.
ATGGGTTCTAGATCACATCAGTATAAAGATATGTACATGTCCTCCATGATGGGTTCTAGAGCACATCAGTATAAAGATATATACATGTCCTCCATGATGGGTTCTAGAGCACATCAGTATAAAGATATGTAAATGTCATCCCTGATCAGTTCTAGATCACATCAGTATAGAGATATATACATGTCCTCCATGATGGGTTCTAGATCACATCAGTATAAAGATATATACATGTCCTCCAAGATCTAGAGCACATCAGTATAAAGATATGTAAATGTCATCCCTGATCAGTTCTAGATCACATCAGTATAGAGATATATACATGTCCTCCATGATGGGTTCTAGATCACATCAGTATAAAGATATATACATGTCCTCCATGATGGGTTCTAGAGCACATCAGTATAAAGATATGTAAATGTCATCCCTGATCAGTTCTAGATCACATCAGTATAAAGATATATACATGTCCTCCATGATGGGTTCTAGATCACATCAGTATAAAGATATATACATGTCCTCCATGATGGGTTCTAGAGCACATCAGTATAAAGATATGTAAATGTCATCCCTGATCAGTTCTAGATCACATCAGTATAGAGATATATACATGTCCTCCATGATGGGTTCTAGATCACATCAGTATAAAGATATGTACATGTCCTCCATGATGGGTTCTAGATCACATCAGTATAAAGATATATACATGTCCTCCATGATGGGTTCTAGAGCACATCAGTATAAAGATATGTAAATGTCATCCCTGATCAGTTCTAGATCACATCAGTATAGAGATATATACATGTCCTCCATGATGGGTTCTAGATCACATCAGTATAAATATATGTACATGTCATCCCTGATCAGTTCTAGATCACATCAGTATAAAGATATGTAAATGTCATCCCTGATCAGTTCTAGATCACATCAGTATAAAGATATATACATGTCCTCCATGATGGGTTCTAGAGCACATCAGTATAAATATATGTACATGTCATCCCTGATCGGTTCTAGAGCACATCAGTATAAAGATATGTACATGTCCTCCATGATGGGTTCTAGAGCACATCAGTATAAAGATATGTAAATGTCATCCCTGATCAGTTCTAGATCACATCAGTATAAAGATATGTAAATGTCATCACTGATCAGTTCTAGATCACATCAGTATAAAGATATATACAAGTCCTCCATGATGGGTTCTAGAGCACATCAGTATAAAGATATGTAAATGTCATCCCTGATCAGTTCTAGATCACATCAGTATAGAGATATATACATGTCCTCCATGATGGGTTCTAGAGCACATCAGTATAAAGATATGTAAATGTCATCCCTGATCGGTTCTAGAGCACATCAGTATAAAGATATGTACATGTCCTCCATGATGGGTTCTAGATCACATCAGTATAAAGATATATACATGTCCTCCATGATGGGTTCTAGATCACATCAGTATAGAGATATATACATGTCCTCCATGATGGGTTCTAGATCACATCAGTATAAAGATATGTATAAGTCCTCCCTGATCAGTTCTAGAGCACATCAGTATAAAGATATGTAAATGTCATCCCTGATCAGTTCTAGATCACATCAGTATAGAGATATATACATGTCCTCCATGATGGGTTCTAGAGCACATCAGTATAAAGATATGTAAATGTCATCCCTGATCAGTTCTAGATCACATCAGTATAGAGATATGTAAATGTCATCCCTGATCAGTTCTAGATCACATCAGTATAGAGATATATACATGTCCTCCATGATGGGTTCTAGATCACATCAGTATAGAGATATATACATGTCCTCCATGATGGGTTCTAGAGCACATCAGTATAAAGATATGTAAATGTCATCCCTGATCGGTTCTAGAGCACATCAGTATAAAGATATGTACATGTCATCCCTGATCAGTTCTAGATCACATCAGTATAGAGATATGTACATGTCCTCCATGATTAGTTCTAGATCACATCAGTATAAATATATGTACATGTCATCCCTGATCAGTTCTAGATCACATCAGTATAAAGATATATACATGTCCTCCATGATGGGTTCTAGAGCACATCAGTATAAATATATGTACATGTCATCCCTGATCGGTTCTAGAGCACATCAGTATAAAGATATGTACATGTCATCCCTGATCAGTTCTAGATCACATCAGTATAAATATATGTATAAGTCCTCTATGATTAGTTCTAGATCACATCAGTATTAACCCCCTCAGCCCCGCTAGCTGAAACCCCCTTCATGACCAGAGCACTTTTTACACTTCTATCGCTCGGTCATGCAACTTACCACCCAAATGAATTTTACCTCCTTTTTTTCTCACTAATAGAGCTTTCATTTGGTGGGATTTCATTGCTGCTGACATTTTTACTTTTTTGTTATTAATCGAAATTTAACGATTTTTTTGCAAAAAAATGACATTTTTCACTTTCAGCTGTAAAATTTTGCAAAAAAACAATAACGACATCCATATATAAATTTTTTGCTAACTTTATTGTTCTACATGTCTTTGATAAAAAAAAAATGTTTGGGCAAAAAAAATAAATGGTTTGGGTAAAAGTCATAGCGTTTACAAACTATGGTACAAAAATGTGAATTTCCGCTTTTTGAAGCAGCTCTGACTTTCTGAGCACCTGTCATGTTTCCTGAGGTTCTACAATGCCCAGACAGTAGAAACACCCCACAAATGACCCCATTTCGGAAAGTAGACACCCTAAGGTATTCGCTGATGGGCATAGTGAATTCATAGAAGTTTTTATTTTTTGTCACAAGTTAGCGGAAAATGATGATGATTTTTTATTTTTATTTTTCCTTACAAAGTCTCATATTCCACTAACTTGCGACAAAAAATAAAAAATTCTAGGAACTCGCCATGCCCCTCACAGAATACCTTGGGGTGTCTTCTTTCCAAAATGGGGTCACTTGTGGGGTAGTTATACTGCCCTGGCATTCTAGGGGCCCATATGTGTAAGAAGTACTTTGCAATCAAAATGTGTAAAAAATGCCCGGTGAAATCCGAAAGGTGCTCTTTGGAATATGTGCCCCTTTGCCCACCTTGGCTGCAAAAAAGTGTCACACATGTGGTATCGCCGTACTCAGGAGAAGTTGGGGAATGTGTTTTGGGGTGTCATTTTACATATACCCATGCTGGGTGATAAAAATATCTTGGCAAAAGACAACTTTTCCCATTTTTTTATACAAAGTTGGCATTTGACCAAGATATTATCTCACCCAGCATGGGTATATGTAAAATGACACCCCAAAACACATTGCCCAACTTCTCCTGAGTACGGCGATACCAGATGTGTCACACTTTTTTGCAGCCTAGATGCGCAAAGGGGCCCAAATTCCTTTTAGGAGGGCATTTTTAGACATTTGGATCCCAGACTTCTTCTCACACTTTAGGGCCCCTAAAAAGCCAGGGCAGTATAAATACCCCACAAGTGACCCCACTTTGGAAAGAAGACACCCCAAGGTATTCAATGAGGGGCCTGGCGAGTTCATAGAAATTTTTTATTTTTTTTTCTCACAAAGTCTCCCTTTCCGCTAACTTGGGACAAAAATGTCAAACTTTCATGGACTCAATATGCCCCTCACGGAATACCTTGGGGTGTCTTCTTTCCAAAATGGGGTCACATGTGGGGTATTTATACTGCCCTGGCTTTTTAGGGCCCTAAAGCGTGAGAAAAAGTCTGGAATATAAATGTCTAATAAATGTTCCGCATTTGGATTCCGTGAGGGGTACGGCGAGTCCATGTGAGATTTTATTTTTTGACACAAGTTAGTGGAATATGAGACTTTGTAAGAAAAAACAAAACAAACAAATAATTTCCGCTAACTTGTGCCCAAAAAAAATGTCTAAATGGAGCCTTACAGGGGGTGATCAATGACAAGGGGGGTGATCACCCATATAGACTCCCTGATCACCCCCTGTCAGGCTCCATTCAGACTTCCGTATAATTTTTACGGATCCATGGATCGGATCCGCAAAACACACACCGACGTCTGAATGGAGCCTGACAGGGGGTGATCAATGACAGGGGGTGATCAGGGAGTCTATATGGGGTGATCAGGGGTTCATAAGGGGTTAATAAGTGACAGGGGGGGTGTAGTGTAGTGTGGTGTTTGGTGCTACTTATTACTGACCTACCTGTGTCATCTGGTGGTCGATCCTAACAGAAGGGACACCAGAGGACCAGGTAGCGGAATATCAGACGCGGTTATCAGAACAGCGTCTAATATACCTGTTAGGGGTTAATAAATTCGGATCTCCAGCTGCCCGTGAGCGATCGCCGCTGGCAGGCTGGAGATCCACTCGCTTACCTTCCGTTCCTGTGTGCGCGCGTTCACAGGAAGTCACGGCTCTCGCGGGAGGACGCGTATATGCGTCCAGGAGGAGTAAAGCAACCACCTCCCGGACGCAGATCTGCGTACAGCGGTCGGGAGGTGGTTAAAGTAATGATGGCCGCTCGCTTGTCTTTACTTAGCTGCTTTTTTCTCGCCATAATACACATTCTAACAGTCTATTCAGTAGGACTATCAGCTGTGCGTCCACCTGACTTCTCCACCACTGATGGTCCCAACCCCATCTATAAGGCCAGAAATCCCCCGTATCACACCTGACAGGGCACACCTGTGAAGTGAGGACCATCTCAGGTGACTACGAAGCTCATCAAGAGAATGCCAAGAGTGTGCAAAGCAGTAATCAGAGCAGAAGGCGGCTCCTGTGAGACCCTAGAATATGACCTATTTTCAGTGGTTTCACACTTTTTGTTCTGTAGATAATTCCACATGTGATAATTCATAGTTTTGAGGCCTTCAGTGCGAATCTACATCGGTCATGAAGATGAAGGAAACTCTTGGAATGAGAAGGTGTCCAACCCTTTGGTCTGTACTGTCCGTGTCCTCCATGATCAGTTCTAGATGACATTTACATATCTTCATACCGCGGTTATTCGGAAACGGTGACATCGCCGTGTTTTACTATTGCGGTATATCGTGGATAGCGGTATATCGCTCAGCCCTATGCAGACCACAGTGTTATCTGCGCCTCCCTCTATGGGTAGCCAAGTGGCGCCCTAGGTGGATGACTACCCTCACCTATCCATCATCCTGGCCTTAATGCAGAGCTCATTACCGCAGGAGGTATAACAGGAGAGGACTACAACTCCCAGCATATTTAACATCAGAACACATTACAGGGGGACAAGTAAGAGGATGGGATTACAACTCCCAGCATGTCCAAGCCGTTCTTATATAATATCAGAGTACATTATAAGAGGAGGTATAGAGAGGACTATAACTCTGATAGTACATAATAAGCTGGACATGCTGGGGGTTGTACAGGGTGCATGTAGCAGTGTAGCATGATGCACCCTGTACACACACAGCTCTGCTACATGCTAGATTAATGCCCCTCCCCCCGGACGGACTTACATGGAGCCTGGCAGGGACTCGGGGACTCGCGCTTCTTTTAACTCAAAGACTCAAATGAGTCTCTGAGTCCCTGCGACTCCCCCTGTGCTGTGATTGGTTGGAGGGCGGGGAGGGGCGGGGCTAGCGTCCACTGTCGGCGGCTCCTATTCCACTGCCTGCTGCGTCCCGGATCTGTACTATTGCCCCTGAGTGCCCCACCTGCTGCCCCTGAGTGCCCCGCCTGCTGCCCCCTCATATAGGAGCCCCTGTTGCCCCCACCTGCTCTCCGGAAGCTCTGTGCACTCCGGCAGGCACGTCTGTGCGGAGCGCTGGGCAATCACGTCAGCAGTCACGTGTGTAGCGGCGGCTCCTCCCATTGGCTGAGCGCGCTGCTGCTGACGTCCAGCACTGTAGCTCTGCGCTCCTCCGGATCCATCCGCCGCGGCCTAGATCCGCCCAGATCCCGGTGTCCAGGTGGGCACTTTATAGCCGTGTGAGCGGGAGCGCTGCCTGAACATGTTATTTGTATGGACCCCTTTAATGGGGGGACCTCCTGTTAAAGGGGCGGTCGTCTCAGGAAGACACACCAGCCCAAGGTTCCTACAAGGATGTCCTATAAGGGGACAATCACTGCCTGAATGGGCTGCTTTTGGCGGGAGCACGCGGCTCCATGGAAGACCCATTCAGCTGAATGGAAATGATTTTCACTTGTAGAACATTTTCTGCCAGAAAATCCAGTGTGTGTGAAAACACCCGAATGTAAACTTCCAAACTGACAGGTTGATGTGCACTGCTGCAGCCAATGACAATGTCACTGCTAGGTGACATCACTGCGGAGGCCAGTGCAGCGGCCACGTGACCAGAGGTGAACAGACCCTGCCCCGGAAGATCAGCCCTGGAGCGGAGCGATGGGAAGCAGGAGGTAAACTAACTGTACCACCCGCTCTGGGGCATCTGTAGGAATTGGCTGCGGAGCCCAGTGATGGGCACAAGCTGTTAGGGCACACAATGGGGGAGATTCAGGGCCGTCTTTAATATTGATTGGAGGCAAGAATTTACTTGGGCCCCCTGCAGGGGCGTAGCTAGAACTGACTGGGCCCCACAGCAAACTTTTGTACTGGGCCCCTCCCAAACTTAATGGACGCACTCATACACACACTCGCCACATACATGGACGCACTCACCACATACATGGACTCACTCACCACATACATGGACGCACTCACCACATACATGGACGCACTCACCACATACATGGACGCACTCACCACATACATGGACGCACTCATACACTCACCACATACATGGATGCACTCATACACGCACTCACCACATACATGGACAGACTCACATACGCACTCACCACATACATGGACGCACTCATACACGCATTCACCACATACATGGACAGACTCACATACGCACTCACCACATACATGGACGCACTCATACACGCATTCACCACATACATGGACAGACTCACATACGCACTCACCACATACATGGACGCACTCATACACGCATTCACCACATACATGGACAGACTCACATACGCACTCACCACATACATGGACGCACTCATACACGCATTCACCACATACATGGACAGACTCACATACGCACTCACCACATACATGGACGCACTCATACACGCATTCACCACATACATGGACGCACTCATACAGGCACTCACCACATACATGGACGCACTCATACACACACTCGCCACATACATGGACGCACTCACCACATACATGGACGCACTCACCACATACATGGACGCACTCACCACATACATGGATGCACTCACCACATACATGGACGCACTCATACACACACTCGCCACATACATGGACGCACTCACCACATACATGGACGCACTCATACACTCACCACATACATGGATGCACTCATACACGCACTCACCACATACATGGACAGACTCACATACGCACTCACCACATACATGGACGCACTCATACACGCATTCACCACATACATGGACAGACTCACATACGCACTCACCACATACATGGACGCACTCATACACGCATTCACCACATACATGGACGCACTCATACAGGCACTCACCACATACATGGACGCACTCACCACATACATGGACGCACTCATACAGGCACTCACCACATACATGGACGCACTCATACACACACTCGCCACATACATGGACGCACTCACCACATACATGGACGCACTCACCACATACATGGACGCACTCACCACATACATGGACGCACTCATACACACACTCACCACATACATGGACGCACTCATACACACACTCGCCACATACATGGACGCACTCACCACATACATGGACGCACTCACCACATACATGGACGCACTCATACAGGCACTCACCACATACATGGACGCACTCACCACATACATGGACGCACTCATACAGGCACTCACCACATACATGGACGCACTCACCACATACATGGACGCACTCATACACACACTCGCCACATACATGGACGCACTCACCACATACATGGACGCACTCATACAGGCACTCACCACATACATGGATGCACTCATACAGGCACTCACCACATACATGGATGCACTCATACAGGCACTCACCACATACATGGATGCACTCATACACGCACTCACCACATACATGGACGCACTCATACAGGCACTCACCACATACATGGACGCACTCATACAGGCACTCACTACATACATGGACGCACTCATACACGCATTCACCATATACATGGACGCACTCACCACATACATGGACGCACTCATACAGGCACTCACTACATACATGGACGCACTCATACACGCATTCACCACATACATGGACGCACTCATACAGGCACTCACTACATACATGGACTCACTCATACACGCACTCACCACATACATGGACTCACTCATACACGCATTCACCACATACATGGACGCACTCATACACTCACCACATACATGGACGCACTCATACACACACTCTGCACGTACATGGACGCACTCATACACACACTCGCCACATACATGGACGCACTCACCACATACATGGACGCGCATACATGGACGCACTCACCACATACATGGACGCACTCATACAGGCATTCACCACATACATGGATGCACTCATACACGCATTCACCACATACATGGACGCACTCACCACATACATGGACGCACTCATACACACACTCGCCACATACATGGACGCACTCACCACATACATGGACGCACTCATACACACACTCGCCACATACATGGACGCACTCACCACATACATGGACGCGCATACATGGACGCACTCACCACATACATGGACGCACTCATACAGGCACTCACCACATACATGGACGCATTCACCACATACATGGACGCACTCACCACATACATGGACGCACTCACCACATACATGGACAGACTCACATACGCACTCACCACATACATGGACGCACTCACCACATACATGGACAGACTCACATACGCACTCACCACATACATGGACACACTCACCACATACATGGACGCACTCACCACATACATGGACGCACTCATACACTCACCACATACATGGATGCACTCATACACGCACTCACCACATACATGGACAGACTCACATACGCACTCACCACATACATGGACGCACTCATACACGCATTCACCACATACATGGACAGACTCACATACGCACTCACCACATACATGGACGCACTCATACACGCATTCACCACATACATGGACGCACTCATACAGGCACTCACCACATACATGGACGCACTCATACACACACTCGCCACATACATGGACGCACTCACCACATACATGGACGCACTCACCACATACATGGACGCACTCACCACATACATGGATGCACTCACCACATACATGGACGCACTCATACACACACTCGCCACATACATGGACGCACTCACCACATACATGGACGCACTCATACACTCACCACATACATGGATGCACTCATACACGCACTCACCACATACATGGACAGACTCACATACGCACTCACCACATACATGGACGCACTCATACACGCATTCACCACATACATGGACAGACTCACATACGCACTCACCACATACATGGACGCACTCATACACGCATTCACCACATACATGGACGCACTCATACAGGCACTCACCACATACATGGACGCACTCACCACATACATGGACGCACTCATACAGGCACTCACCACATACATGGACGCACTCATACACACACTCGCCACATACATGGACGCACTCACCACATACATGGACGCACTCACCACATACATGGACGCACTCACCACATACATGGACGCACTCATACACACACTCGCCACATACATGGACGCACTCATACACACACTCGCCACATACATGGACGCACTCACCACATACATGGACGCACTCACCACATACATGGACGCACTCATACAGGCACTCACCACATACATGGACGCACTCACCACATACATGGACGCACTCATACAGGCACTCACCACATACATGGACGCACTCACCACATACATGGACGCACTCATACACACACTCGCCACATACATGGACGCACTCACCACATACATGGACGCACTCATACAGGCACTCACCACATACATGGATGCACTCATACAGGCACTCACCACATACATGGATGCACTCATACAGGCACTCACCACATACATGGATGCACTCATACACGCACTCACCACATACATGGACGCACTCATACAGGCACTCACCACATACATGGACGCACTCATACAGGCACTCACTACATACATGGACGCACTCATACACGCATTCACCATATACATGGACGCACTCACCACATACATGGACGCACTCATACAGGCACTCACTACATACATGGACGCACTCATACACGCATTCACCACATACATGGACGCACTCATACAGGCACTCACTACATACATGGACTCACTCATACACGCACTCACCACATACATGGACTCACTCATACACGCATTCACCACATACATGGACGCACTCATACACTCACCACATACATGGACGCACTCATACACACACTCTGCACGTACATGGACGCACTCATACACACACTCGCCACATACATGGACGCACTCACCACATACATGGACGCGCATACATGGACGCACTCACCACATACATGGACGCACTCATACAGGCATTCACCACATACATGGATGCACTCATACACGCATTCACCACATACATGGACGCACTCACCACATACATGGACGCACTCATACACACACTCGCCACATACATGGACGCACTCACCACATACATGGACGCACTCATACACACACTCGCCACATACATGGACGCACTCACCACATACATGGACGCGCATACATGGACGCACTCACCACATACATGGACGCACTCATACAGGCACTCACCACATACATGGACGCATTCACCACATACATGGACGCACTCACCACATACATGGACGCACTCACCACATACATGGACAGACTCACATACGCACTCACCACATACATGGACGCACTCACCACATACATGGACAGACTCACATACGCACTCACCACATACATGGACACACTCACCACATACATGGACGCACTCACCACATACATGGACGCACTCATACACACACTCACCACATACATGGATGCACTCATACAGGCACTCACCACATACATGGATGCACTCATACACGCACTCACCACATACATGGACACACTCATACAGGCACTCACCACATACATGGACGCACTTATACAGGCACTCACCACATACATGGACGCACTCATACACACACTCGCCACATACATGGACGCACTCACCACATACATGGACGCACTCACCACATACATGGACAGACTCGCATACGCACTCACCACATACATGGACACACTCACCACATACATGGACGCACTCACCACATACATGGACGCACTCATACACACACTCACCACATACATGGATGCACTCATACAGGCACTCACCACATACATGGATGCACTCATACACGCACTCACCACATACATGGACACACTCATACAGGCACTCACCACATACATGGACGCACTCATACACGCACTCGCCACATACATGGACGCACTCACCACATACATGGACGCACTCACCACATACATGGACGCACTCATACAGGCACTCACCACATACATGGACGCAGTCATACACGCACTCGCCACATACATGGACGCACTCACCACATACATGGACGCACTCACCACATACATGGACAGACTCACATACGCACTCACCACATACATGGACACACTCACCACATACATGGACGCACTCACCACATACATGGACGCACTCATACACACACTCACCACATACATGGATGCACTCATACAGGCACTCACCACATACATGGATGCACTCATACACACACTCACCACATACATGGACACACTCATACAGGCACTCACCACATACATGGACGCACTCATACACACACTCGCCACATACATGGACGCACTCACCACATACATGGACGCACTCACCACATACATGGACAGACTCACATACGCACTCACCACATACATGGACACACTCACCACATACATGGACGCACTCACCACATACATGGACGCACTCACCACATACATGGACTCACTCATACACACACTCACCACATACATGGATGCACTCATACAGGCACTCACCACATACATGGACGCACTCATACACTCACCATATACATGGACTCACTCATACACACACTCACCACATACATGGATGCACTCATACAGGCACTCACCACATACATGGATGCACTCATACACGCACTCACCACATACATGGACGCACTCATACAGGCACTCACCACATACATGGACGCACTCATACACACACTCGCCACATACATGGACGCACTCGCCACATACATGGACGCACTCGCCACATACATGGACGCACTCACCACATACATGGACGCACTCACCACATACATGGACGCACTCATACACGCACTCACCACATACATGGATGCACTCATACACGCACTCACCACATACATGGACGCACTCATACAGGCACTCACCACATACATGGACGCACTCATACACACACTCGCCACATACATGGACGCACTCGCCACATACATGGACGCACTCGCCACATACATGGACGCACTCGCCACATACATGGACGCACTCACCACATACATGGACAGACTCACATACGCACTCACCACATACATGGACACACTCACCACATATATGGACGCACTCATACACACACTCGCCACATACATGGACGCACTCGGCACATACATGGATGCACTCATACAGGCACTCACTACATACATGGACGCACATATACAGGCACTCACTACATACATGGACGCTCTCATACAGGCACTCACCACATACATGGACGCTCTCATACAGGCACTCACCACATACATGGACTCACTCATACACGCACTCACCATATACATGGACGCACTCATACAGGCACTCACCACATACATGGACTCACTCATACACGCACTCACCACATACATGGACTCACTCATACACGCACTCACCACATACATGGACTCACTCATACACGCACTCACCACATACATGGACGCACTCATACAGGCACTCACCACATATATGGACAGACTCACATACACACTCACCACATATATGGACGCTCTTATACAGGCACTCACTACATACATGGACGCACGTATACAGGCACTCACTACATACATGGACTCACTCATACACGCACTCACCACATACATGGACTCATACACGCATTCACCATATACATGGACACACTCATACACGCATTCACCACATACATGGATGCACTCATACACTCACCATATACATGGACGCACTCATACACGCATTCACCACATACATGGATGCACTCATACACTCACCATATACATGGACGCACTCATACAGGCACTCACCACATACATGGACTCACTCATACACGCATTCACCACATACATGGACTCACTCATACAGGCACTCACCACATACATGGACAGACTCACATACGCACTCACCACATACATGGACTCACTCATACAGGCACTCACCACATACATGGACTCACTCATACAGGCACTCACCACATACATGGACAGACTCACATACGCACTCACCACATACATGGACTCACTCATACATGCACTCACCACATACATGGACTCACTCATACAGGCACTCACCACATACATGGACTCACTCATACAGGCACTCACCACATACATGGACTCACTCATACAGGCACTCACCACATACATGGACAGACTCACATACGCACTCACCACATACATGGACTCACTCATACACGCACTCACCACATACATGGACTCACTCATACACGCACTCACCACATACATGGACTCACTCATACACGCACTCACTACATACATGGACGCACTCATACAGGCACTCACCACATACATGGACAGACTCACATACGCACTCACCACATACATGGACTCACTCATACAGGCACTCACCACATACATGGACAGACTCACATACGCACTCACCACATACATGGACTCACTCATACATGCACTCACCACATACATGGACTCACTCATACAGGCACTCACCACATACATGGACTCACTCATACAGGCACTCACCACATACATGGACAGACTCACATACGCACTCACCACATACATGGACTCACTCATACACGCACTCACCACATACATGGACTCACTCATACACGCACTCACCACATACATGGACGCACTCATACACGCACTCACCACATACATGGACAGACTCACATACGCACTCACCACATACATGGACGCACTCATACACGCACTCACCACATACATGGACGCACTCATACAGGCACTCACCACATACATGGACAGACTCACATACGCACTCATACACGCACTCACCACATACATGGACTCACTCATACAGGCACTCACCACATACATGGACAGACTCACATACGCACTCACCACATATATGGACACACACACACACATTACATACACATGAACTTACAAGTAGTTATACACCTATTTCTACAGACAGACACTTACCTTTCCTGTAGACAGCTGATGTCTGGTCCTCACAGGCAGCCTGGAGAAGTAGGTGCCATCACCCCTCTGTGCCATCCAGTGACAGCAGTAGTAGGTTTTAGGCGGGACCAGTCTCCCTCCATAGTCCCACTCCCAGTCCCTCCTCCCCACAGCAGGACAGGTAACAACCCCCCCCCCCCCCCCCCCGGCCTGGCCCCGCCCCCTCCACCACCTGAGTCCGCCTCCTACTAACTAGAGAGACTGGGTGGGAGGACTCAGGAGGCGGACTCAGGCGGTGGAGGGGGCGGGGAAATTCATTCCTTTCCTGCACTGCGGGCGGCGCCGGTGCCAGCCTGGCTCCGCCTCCGCTACGCCCCCGTTCCGGCCCCCTCCACCGCATCCGCCGGCCTACCTCATGTTGGACCGCCCGCGCCCCGCCCACTACACTGGGCGGGCGGTCGGCCCTGGCTGCCTGTGAGTGCTGTGATGTATAAAAAATAAAATAAAAATGATGCGGTCTGGACGGGTGGGCCCCCAGTGGCGTAGGGCCCCATAGCCACTGCTATGGTTGCTATGGCGATCCCTATGCCACTGGCCCCCTGGATCCCGCCTTCACACACCCTAGCATGCAATCACGCCTCCACCACAACACACAGTGAATGGGTCCACATCGGCTCGGATGCGGACCCAAACAACGGCCGTGTGAATGAGTCCTAAGCACATGCAGTCTCAGGAGTGGTCCACACCACCCCCTGCCCTGCAGCCTCACAGGAGTTCAGGACCCGTATCTGCACACGTATGTATGGCATCATTGGGATGCACATCACACATGACGTGACACAGGTCTTTACCAGACACACTATTATTGCCACATGTGTCACATGCCACTACTGACTGAGCAGCCGTTCAGAGTTCAGACAGTTCACCTTCCTTCAGAAAAGCGAGCCTGCCGTGCACTGCAGCGGGTTCAGACCTGAGCGTTCGCGGTGGAGCGCTCTGTATGTGCCATTGTACCGGCGTTTGCAATCGCGCATACAGAGACAAGCGAACGCCCATTGTCGCGTGTTCCCGCTGAAGTCTATGGACGGGAACGCGCGACAAGACGCCCCAAAGAAGCTCATGTACTTCTTGGGGCATCGGGCATAGAGGCAGCGGCGTTGCTATGGCTGGTGTCACCCGCTGCTCAGGGGGGGCCCTCATGGTGTGGACTGGTCATTTTTTCAAAGGAATATAGTTTAACCGTTTATGTGCAAAAGAGAAAAAAATAAGTCACTAAGTCAGCTCCAATCTCCAAGACCCAGCGTCTTGGTCTATGTGCAGATATCTGATTGGAGCGGACTTCCTCTTTTGCACATAAATGGTTAAACTATATTCCTTAGTGAAAATGTCCAGTCCACACCATGAGGGCCCCCCCTGAGTAAAGATTAGTAAATGTGGCCGGTGGTGGCCCCAGGCCCCAGTTCAGCAGACAGAACCCAACTCTTTTGTCTCCCGTCTCTAATAATCCCCCAGTAATTTAAATAACCCCATTAGTGGGGGATTATTAGAGACGGGAGACAAAGGAGCTGGGTTCTCTGCACGGACCCAGCGTCTTGGTCTATGTGCAGATATCTGATTGGAGCTGACTTCTTATTTCTCTTTGGCACATAAATGGTTAAACTATATTCCTTAGTGAAAATGACCAGTCCACACCATGAGGGCCCCCCAGGCCCCCCCTGAGTAAAGATTAGTAAATGTGGCCGGTGGTGGCCCCAGGCCACAGTCAGACAGAGAGAAGAACCCTTACCCAACACAACCCCTTATGTCTCCTGGGGCCGTCTGTCTCTATAATAATCCCTTATCCCCCACTAATTTATGAATGGTCGGATCTGGGGTTAATTATTAAACCACATTCAGATATCAAATAAAGTCAATATATATAAGCGCAGCAGTTGCTTTACCTCACCTCGGTCCTCCCCTCCTGGCGCGGCAGTGGCAGGCTGCAGGTCTGGCTGGCTGACTACCTTAAGGTACTGGTACTACTACTATTAGGTCAGGACGGTGACATCATGTGAGTGAGTCCCCGGTCTGGTTCTGGCAGTGGTCACCACCGCCACCCAACCCCTTTAGCTCCGGACCGGAGGCGGGGACTTAGTCCTGCTGCTGGCTGCTCAGCCGTGGCACCACTCACCAGGCTGAGGTGAGGGACACCCCCTTCTATCACGTGACGGGCGCCGAAGTGCTTCGCTTGTAAGGTCAAGTTGTTCTAGTGAAGAAGACTGCTGCATAGACAGTCAGAGTCAGTGGATGGGAGTCGCGAGGGCCCCCAGGAGCAACTGGGCCCAGGGCAGCTGCCCCTTTTGCCCTGCGGCAAAGACGGCCCTGGGGAGATTAATCCAAACTGGTGTGGAGGAAAACTGGCTTAGGCTAGTCTCACACCTGCGCTTTCCCTTTCCGCTATTGAGATCCGTCGCAGGATATTAACCTGTCCTGAGGGTAGTAGGTCATCAGTATGATGCCACTGCACCACCAAGGTCTATGAGGAAGCAGTGATCGGGGGGAGACATTGCAGATACAACTAGGGATGAGCGAATTCCATATTTAGACATTTGTTTCCGGGTTGTGGTATAATGTGAATTGCGTTATGGATTCCGGTACCACGCGCCCTAATGCAATCCCATAGCGGAAAGCCTTTAGAGGCATTCAATTATTCATTCCGTCATAATAAAAGTCTATGGCCTGCATAACAGATCCGTCCGGTTTATGTTAGGCTACTTTCACACTAGCGGCAGTGTGATCTGGCGGGCAGTTCCGTCGTCGGAACTGGCCACCGGATCCGCCGATCTGCCGCTGACTGAAAGCATTTGTGAGACGGATCCGGATCCGTCTCACAAATGCATTGCAAGGACGGATCCGTCTCTCCGCTTGTCATGCGGACCGACAGATCCGTCTTGTACATTTTTTCTCATTTTTACTGATCTGCGCATGCGCATGCCGGAACAACGGATCCGGCATTCCGGTATTCTGAATGCCAGATCCGGCGCTAATACATTCCTATGGGAAAAAATGCCGGATCTGGCGTTCAGGCAAGTCTTCAGTTTTTTTCGCCGGAGAGAAAACCGTAGCGCGCTGAACTGAAGACGTCCTGATGCTTCCTGAGCGGATCGCTCTCCATTCAGAATGCCTGGGGATGAAACTGATCAGTTCTTTTCCGGTATAGAGCCCCAAGGACGGAACTCAGCGCCGGAAAAGAAAAACGCCAGTGTGAAAGTGCCCTTATGCAGGAGAGGACTCCAGCGTAACGTAAACCGGACGGATCCGCTATACAGGCCATAGACTTCTATTATGACGGAATGAATAACGGAATGCCTCTAAAGGCTTTCCGTTATGGGATTGCATTAGGGTGCGTGGTACCGGAATCCATAACGCAATTCAGTAAATACCACAACCCGAACCGAAAAACGAATGTCAAAATATGAAATGTGCTCATCCCCAGTTACAACCACGTGAAATCCCCCAGGAAGATGGTGGTGCGACAGAAAGCTGGACGATTACTGGTTAACCGCCTAACGCAGGATTGCGGTCCGGAGGCGGCCGGTTTGTTTATCTTCGGCGCGAGATGCGAGATTTCCTGTGAACGCAGGAGCGCGCGTTCACAGAAAACGTCAGGTAAACGAGTGCGTCTACAGCCTGCCAGCGGCGATCACGTGCTGGCAGGCTGTAGATGCGATTTATTTATTTTTTAACCCTTGAAAGGTATATCAGATGCTGTTTTGATAACCGCGTCTGATATTCCGCTACCTGGTCCTCTGGTGTCCCTTTTGTTTGGATCGACCACCAGATGACACAGGCAGCTCAGTAAGTAGCACCAAGCGCCACCCTACACCCCCCGTCACTAATTAACTCCCTGATCACCCCCCTGTCAGGCTCCATTCAGACGTCTGTATGTGTTTTGCGGATCCACAAAACACGGACACCAGCAATGTGCTTTCTGCATTTTGCGGATCCGCACATTGCCAGAACTATATAGAAAATGCCTTTTCTTGTCCGCAATTGCGGAGAAGAATAGGACATGTTCTATAGGCTCTACAAAAAAATCAGTGTTCACCCGATCAGGCCTGATCTTGTGCGCACACTTCAGGGCTCCAGATGGCGACCAAAATGGTCGCCAATGCGACTTAGAATTCACAAATGGCGACAAGACTTTTTAGTCTTGTCGCCATTTGCGACTAGACCCTCCGCGGCAGCTCTGCAGTAGAACAGCGACGGGCACAGGAGCTGATAGTTCTCTGCCGCCGCCGATGTTCTTAGAGTGGAAGCTGCTGCTGCCAGCCCCTCCCCTCCCCGCCCACCAACCAATCAGAGCTGAGGCAGTGAGTCACAGCACACAATAGCAGAGCCGCTGGCAGCAGGGAGGGGAGGGGCTCGGGAGGAGTGTAATCTGATCCTAGAGTGGAAGCTGCTGCTGCCAGCCCCTCCCCGCCCACCAACCAATCAGAGCTGAGGCAGTGAGTCACAGCACACAATAGCAGAGCCGCTGGCAGCAGGGAGGGGAGGGGCTCGGGAGGAGTGTAATCTGATCCTAGAGTGGAAGCTGCTTCTGCCAGCCCCTCCCCGCCCACCAACCAATCAGAGCTGAGGCAGTGAGTCACAGCGCACAATAGCAGAGCCGCTGGCAGCAGGGAGGGGAGGGGCTCGGGAGGAGTGTAATCTGATCCTAGAGTGGAAGCTGCTTCTGCCAGCCCCCCCCCTCCACCCCACCAACCAATCAGAGCCGAGGCAGTGAGTCACAGCACACAATAGCAGAGCCGCTGGCAGCAAGGAGGGGAGGGGCTCGGGAGGAGTGTAATCTGGTCCTAGAGTGGAAGCTGCTGCTGCCAGCCCCTCCACCCCACCAACCAATCAGAGCCGAGGCAGTGAGTCACAGCACACAATAGCAGAGCCGCTGGCAGCAGGGAGGGGAGGGGCTCGGGAGGAGTGTAATCTGATCCTAGAGTGGAAGCTGCTGCTGCCAGCCCCTCCCCTTCCCGCCCCACCAACCAATCAGAGCTGAGGCAAGGCAAGCACTAGCAGCTCTGAGTCACTGACAAGTACAGGATGAAAGAATCGAATGAGTCGCAGGTGAAAAGAATCTAAAGATCCGACTTAGTTAGTGACTCATTCGATTCTTTCTTAGACTCCCTGTACAGTGTGCCCCCCCCAACACCCCAGTATAAGAAACATTGGTGGCGCAGTGCCGCCCCCCCAACACCCCAGTATAAGAAACATTGGTGGCACAGTGTGCCCCCCAACACCCCAGTATAAGAAACATTGGTGGCACAGTGTGCCCCCCACACCCCAGTATAAGAAACATTGGTGGCACAGTGTGCCCCCCACACCCCAGTATAAGAAACATTGGTGGCACAGTGTGCCCCCCACACCCCAGTATAAGAAACATTGGTGGCACAGTGTGCCCCCCCCCAGTATAAGAAACATTGGTGGCTCAGTGGGAAGTGCCAATGAGGGTTACATTTTTTTTTTTTTAAATTAACTCACCTCCTCCAGTTGATTGCGTAGCTGCCGGTCTCCTGTTCTTTCTTCAGGACCTGTGGTGATGTCACTGAGCTCATCACATGGTCCATTACCATGGTGATGAATCATGTGATGTATCATGTGATGAGCACAGTGATGTCACCACAGGTCCTTTGACAGGTCCCGAAGAAAGAACAGGAGACGATCAATTGGAGGAGGTGAGTTAATTATTATTATTTTTTTTAACCCTCATTGGCACTGCCCACTACGCCACCAATGTTCATTATATTGAGGGGGGGGCGCATTGCGCCACCAATGTTTATTATATTGAGGGGGGCACACTGCGCCACCAATGTTTATTATATTGAGGGGGGCACACTGCGCCACCAATGTTTATTATATTGAGGGGGCACACTGCGCCACCAATGTTTATTATATTGAGGGGGGCACACTGCGCCACCAATGTTTATTATATTGAGGGGGGCACACTGCGCCACCAATGTTTATTATATTGAGGGGGGCACACTGCGCCACCAATGTTTATTATATTGAGGGGGGCACACTGCGCCACCAATGTTTATTATATTGAGGGGGTAAAATATAAAGAAATCCGCAGCACTCTTCAGATAATGGTGAATAAAGTGGATTTATTCCATACAACAGCAAGGACTTGCGACGTTTCGACCGCTCCCGGTCTTTCTCAAGCAAGTCCTTCTCAGCGGTCGAAACGTCGCAAGTCCTTGCTGTTGTATGGAATAAATCCACTTTATTCACCATTATCTGAAGAGTGCTGCGGATTTCTTTATATTTTACTATTTTGACTGTGGATCATCGGCCAGGATCCCGATCTGCTGGCACCAACATTGCCGGGATACAAGGTACAATATATGGACTTTCCAAATTGGCTTTCTCTTTGAAAAATAGTAGTGCTGCCGGATCTACTTTATTATATTGAGGGGGGCACACTGCGCCACCAATGTTTATTATATTGAGGGGGGGGGCACTGCGCCACCAATGTTTATTATATTGAGGGGGGCGCACTGCGCCACCAATGTTTATTATATTGAGGGGGGCACACTGCGCCACCAATGTTTATTATATTGAGGGGGGCGCACTGCGCCACCAATGTTTATTATATTGAGGGGGGCGCACTGCGCCACCAATGTTTATTATATTGAGGGGGGCACACTGCGCCACCAATGTTTATTATATTGAGGGGGCACACTGCGCCACCAATGTTTATTATATTGAGGGGGCACACTGCGCCACCAATGTTTATTATATTGAGGGGGGCACACTGTGCCACCAATGTTTATTATATTGAGGGGGGCACACTGCGCCACCAATGTTTATTATATTGAGGGGGGCGCACTGCGCCACCAATGTTTATTATATTGAGGGGGGCGCACTGCGCCACCAATGTTTAT
This sequence comes from Bufo gargarizans, assembly GCF_014858855.1. Classification (NCBI taxonomy): domain Eukaryota; kingdom Metazoa; phylum Chordata; class Amphibia; order Anura; family Bufonidae; genus Bufo; species Bufo gargarizans. The sequence continues at coordinate 84,511 of NW_025334673.1, forward strand.
TATATTGAGGGGGGTGCACTGCGCCACCAATGTTTATTATATTGAGGGGGGCGCACTGCGCCACCAATGTTTATTATATTGAGGGGGGTGCACTGCGCCACCAATGTTTATTATATTGAGGGGGGCGCACTGCGCCACCAATGTTTATTATATTGAGGGGTGCGCACTGCGCCACCAATGTTTATTATATTGAGGGGGGCGCACTGCGCCACCAATGTTTATCAAACTGGGGTGTTGGGGGGGCGCATTACGCCACCAATGTTTATTATATTGAGGGGGCACACTGCGCCACCAATGTTTATTATATTGAGGGGGGCACACTGCGCCACCAATGTTTATTATACTGGGGTGTTGGGGGCGCACTACGCCACCAATGTTTATTATATTGGGGGGCACACTGCGCCACCAATGCTTATCATACTGGGGTGATGGGGGGGCGCACTGCGCCAATGTTAATTATATTGGGGGAGCACACTGCGCCACCAATGGTTATCATACTGGGGTGTTGGGGGGCGCACTGCGCCAATGTTTATTATATTGACCTTCTACTTTGCAGTCTGTATTCATAACCCTGTTATAAGGGAAAATAACACAGTGAATAGACTGTCTCCTAGCAACCATGAGTGAAAATCGTACCGCATCCGCACTTGCTTGCGATTTTCACGCAGCCCCATTAGCTTCTATGGGGCCTGCATTGCGTGAAAAACGCACAACATAGAGCATGCTGCGATTTTCACGCAACGCACAAGTGATGTGTGAAAATCACCGCTCATGTGCACAGCCTCATAGAAGTGAATGGGTCCGGATTCAGTGCGGGTGCATTCCGGTATTTTGAATGCCAGATCCGGCACTAATACATTCCTATGGGAAAAAATGCTGGTTCCGGCATTCAGGCAAATCTTCAGGTTTTTTTCCGCCGGAGATAAAACCGTAGCATGCTGCGTTTTTATATTTTACCTGAACAGTCCTAATGACTGAACTGAAGACGTCCTGATGCATCCTGAACGGATCGCTCTCCAGTCAGAATCCATGGGGATATGCCTGATCAGTTCTTTTCTGATATTGAGCCCCTAGGACGGAACTCTATGCCGGAAAAGAAAAACACTAGTGTGAAAGTACCCTAAAATATTAAGGTTAAATCCCCCCTTTCCCAATTTTACATATAAAATATATAAACAATAAATAAATAAACATATTACATAGCGCTGCATCCGAAAAGTCCAAACTATTAAATTATTAAAAAATATCTCCTATGCGGTGAGCAATCGCCATTTTTTAGTCACCTTGTCACCCCAAAAAATAGGATAGGACTGTTCTATTATGGGCCGAATGTTTTATAAAATGCGAAATGCACGCGGCTTTTTTTGGTGTTTTTTTTTGCGCGGTCTTGAGTATCACAATACTTTTTTTATGGTGACGAAAGCGAATCAAAATTTTGGTATCAAAACAACCCTATGCCGATCTGATCGGCGTAGCTTTGTCACGATACCAACATTTTGATTCGGTGACTAAAAATTTGATTTGGCTCCTAAATTATTCAGTTCAGCCCCACCGCAGTGACTGAATTTTTTTATTCTGATCACTGCAAAAACACCGTAAAATCGCTGTGGCGCTATAAAAAGATCACTTTTGAGGGGCATGGCGAGTTCATAGAATAATTTTTTTGTTTTTTTCTCTTACAAAATCATTTTCCATTAACTTGTGCCCAAAAAAAAATAAAAAAATATTTTTATCTAGGAACTCGCCATGTCCCTCACGGAATACCTTGGGGTGTCTTCTTTCCAAAATGGGGTCACTTGTGGGGTATTTATACTACCCTGGCATTTTAGGGGCCCTAAAGCGTGAGAATCCAAATGCCTAAAAATGCCCTCTTAGGCCTCATGCACACAACATTTTTTTTTCATGGTCCGCAAAAACGGGGTCCGTAGGTCCGTGATCCGTGACCGTTTTTTCGTCCGTGGGTCTTCCTTGATTTTTGGAGGATCCACGGACATGACAAAAAAGTCGTTTTGGTGTCCGCCTGGCCGTGCGGAGCCAAACGGATCCGTCCTGAATTACAATGCAAGTCAATGGGGACGGATCCGTTTGACGTTGACACAATATGGTGCATTTCCAAACGGATCCGTCCCCATTGACTTTCACTGTAAAGTCTGGAGTTCTTTTATACCATCGGATTGGAGTTTTCTCCAATCCGATGGTATATTTTAACTTGAAGCGTCCCCATCACCATGGGAACGCCTCTATGTTAGAATATACTGTCGGATATGAGCTAGATCGTGAAACTCAGATCCAACAGTATATTCTAACACAGAGGCGTTCCCATGGTGATGGGGACGCTTCAGGTTAGAATATACTGAAAAACTGTGTACATGACTGCCCCTTGCTGCCTGACAGGTGCTGCCAGGCAGCAGGGGGCAGACCCCCCCCTCCCCCCTGTTTTTAACTCATTGGTGTCCAGTGGGCCCCCCTCCCTCCCCTGTAGATAACTCATTGGTGGCCAGTGGGCCCTCTCCCCTCCCTCCCCCTCCTAATTAAAATCGCCCCCCCTATCATTGGTGGCAGTGGAGAGTACCGATCGGAGTCCCAGTGTAATCGCTGGGGCTCCGATCGGTAACCATGGCAACCGGGACACCAATGAGTTAACTACAGGGGAGGGAGGGGGGGATCACTGGACACCAATGAGTTAACTACAGGGGAGGGAGGGGGGGGGCCCACTGGACACCAATGAGTTAACTACAGGGGAGGGCGGCCCCACTGGCCACCAATGAGTTAAAAACGGGGGGGGGGGGGGTCTGCCAGGCAGCAGGGGGCAGTCATGTACACAGTTTTTCAGTATATTCTAACCTGAAGCGTCCCCATCACCATGGGAACGCCTCTGTGTTAGAATATACTGTCGGATCTGAGTTTTCAGAAGTGAAAACTCGCCTCTGAAAAAGCTTTTATGCAGACGGATCTTCGGATCCGTCTGTATGAAAGCAACCTACGGCCACGGATCACGGACACGGATGCCAATCTTGTGTGCATCCGTGTTCTTTCACGGACCCATTGACTTGAATGGGTCCGTGAACCGTTGTTCGTCAAAAAAAATAGGACAGGTCTTATTTTTTTGACGGACAGGAAACACGGATCACGGTCTCGGCTGCAAAACAGTGCATTTTCCGATTTTTCCACGGACCCATTGAAATTCAATGGGTCCGCGAAAAAAAAGGAAAACGGCACAACGGCCACGGATGAACACAACGGTCGTGCATGAGGCCTTAATAGATACCATAATAGAATTTGGGCCCCTTTGCGCATCTTGGCTGCAAAAAAAGTGTCACACATGTGGTATTGCCGTACTCAGGAGAAGCTGGGGAATGTGTTTTGCGGTGTCATTTTACATATACCCATGCTGGGTGAGAAAAATATCTCTGTAAAATGACAACTTTTTTTTTATTTTATTTTTTTATACAAAGGGGAAAAGTTGTCTTTTAGAGAGATATTTCTCTCACCCAGCATGGGTATATGTAAAAAGACACCCCAAAACACATTGCCCAACTTCTCCTGAGTACGGCGATACCAGATGTGTCACACCTTTTTTGCAGCCAAGATGCGCAAAGGGGCCCAAATTCCAATGAGTACTTTCAGGATTTCACAGGGCATTCTACTTCTTACGCTTTAGGGACCCTAAAATGCCAGGGAAGTATAAATACCCCACATGTGACCCCATTTTGGAAAGAAGACACCCCAAGGTATTCCATGAGGGGTATGTTTAATTCATGTTAAATTTTATTTTTTGTCACAAGTTAGTGGAATATGAGACTTTGTAAAAAAAAAATAATAATAATAATTTTCCGCTAACTTGTGACAAAAAATAAAAACTGCCATGAACTCACTATGCCCATCAGCGAATACCTTAGGGTGTCTACTTTCCGAAATGGGGTCATTTGTGGGGTGTTTCTACTGTCTGGGCATTGTAGAACCTCAGGAAACATGACAGGTGCTCAGAAAGTCAGAGCTGCTTCAAAATGCAGAAATTCACATTTTTGCACCATAGTTTGTAAACGCTATAACTTTTACCCAAACCAATAAATATACACTTATTGCATTTTTTTAAACAAAGACATGTAGAACAATAAATTTAGAGAAAAATGTATATAGAAATGTAGTTTTAACCCCTTAAGGACACAGGGCGTACAGGTACGCCCTTGTGCCCTGGTACTTAAGGACACAGGGCGTACATGTACGCCCTGTGCATTTTCAATCACCGCCGCGCGGCCGGCGGCGATCGGAACCCCGTGCCTGCTCAAATCATTGAGCAGGCACTTGGGGCAAATGCGTCGGGGGGTCCGGTGACCCCCCCATGTATGCGATCGCAGAAAACCGCAGGTCAATTCAGACCTGCGGTTTTCTGCGTTTCCGGGTTATTCGGGTCTCTGAAGACCCGATAACCCGGAACAGGATGGTGATGGTGGTGTGATTTCACTCCACCAATCACCATCCAGCGATCCTGAGTGGTGATGGTGACATCACCACTCAGGATCGCTTTCTGATTGGTCTGTGGGCGGTCCGGCGGCAGATTCAAAAGAGGCAGGCGCTCCTCTCCTCCTCCTTTTGTGTTCCGGAGCCGGAGGAGAGAGGAGCTGCCTGCACGTGTCTGCTGCCACCGCTGCACCGCTGCCTGCACCCGATCTGTGCCCCCCCAGGACCCGATCTCTGCCCCCAGCACCCCATCAGGTACATAGGGACAGCTAGGGAAAGTTTGGTTAAGGCCCCATGCACACGGCCGTTGTTCACGGCCGTGTGCGGGCCGTGGAACCGCGGCCTGGATCCCTTCCTGTGAGCTGGAGCGCACGGCGTCACTGGTTGCTAGGACGCCGTGCGCCCCCTGCTGCCGGCACAGTACAGTAATACACTGGTATAGATCGTACCAGTGTATTACTGTTCTGTGCCGGCAGCAGGGAGCGCACGGCGTCATAGCAACCAGTGACGCCGTGCGCTCCTGCTCTCAGGAAGGGATCCAGGCCGCGGTTCCACGGCCCGCACACGGCCGTGAACAACGGCCGTGTGCATGGGGCCTTAGGCAGGGAAAAAAAAAGGGAAAGGTAGTTTTTTTGAACTTTTATTGCATCACCCCAGTTAGGGTGTCTGGGGTCCACAGCACAGCTGTGTGACCCTAGACCCCCCAGGGGTGCTGCCACTTGCCCCCCTCCCCCTGCCACTGTTAGCGCATCGCACACCCCACCGCTGATCAACTTCGGACGGTTGATCAGCAGTTTTGAATTTTTTTTTCCCCACATTTTTTGCCCTTTTTTTAGTTAGTTTATTTATTTTTTCTGTTCGTTTTAGGGTGAGTTCGTGAACACCCGTGCCCCCTCACACACGCACACCAAATAAAGAGTTACACACACGCACATATACACGCAGACACACACTCCCCTATGGCCCGCCGGACGTTCTCGGCCGAGGAGGCATACGCCCAGCTTGCCTCCGAGTCAGAGAGTCCCAGTGAGGATGAGGATGATCCCACATTCCTGTTATCATCCGCATCCTCCTCATCATCTAGCGATGATGATGAGCCCCCAAGGCGGCGGAGACGCCGCCAGGCGGAGCAAGGGGACCGCCATGTTAGGGACCCTGTGGCCCACACTAGTACGAGCAGCTCTGGGGCTCGTACTGGTTTCCCGGCCCACCAGTTAAATCCACCGGAGCACCCTGCCGGTGAACTTGTCTGGTGTAGCCCAGAGCGATACGAGCCCGTGATTCCCGATTTCGTAGGCCAATCAGGAATCCAGATTTCCACAGTGGGCTACACTGAATATGACTTTTTTTGTCATTTTTTCAGTGACCCACTGGTAAATCTGATGGTGGAGCAGACGAATCTGTACGCCCAACAGTTCGTCGCTCAACACCCGGGCTCCTTTTCGGCCAGGCCCGGTGGCTGGACGCCGGTCAGTGCAGCCGAAATGAGGACATTTTGGGGCCTCGTGCTGCATATGGGCCTGGTCAAGAAACCCAGTGCCAGGCTGTACTGGAGTGGGGACGTCCTATATCAGACCCCACTTTACAGTACGGTTATGACACGCTCCCGGTTTGAGGCCATCCGGAAATGTCAGCATTATTCCGATAATGCAGCATGTCCACCCCAAGGTGATCCTGCCCATGACCGTCTGTACAAGATACGGCCGGTCATCGATCACTTTGGGGCCAAATTCATGGAGGCCTATGTACCTGGAAGGGAGGTCGTGGTTGATGAGTCTCTCATTGCGTTCAAGGGGAGACTCATTTTCCGCCAGTATGTGCCTTCCAAGCGGGCGAGGTATGGCGTGAAGCTATACAAAATTTGTGAGAGTACCTCAGGGTACACTTACAAATTTCGTGTATACGAGGGGCGAGATTCCCGGATTCAACCCCCAGAATGTCCCCCCACTCTGGGTGTTACCGGGAAACTTGTGTGGGACCTTATGTACCCACTGCTGGATAAGGGTTACCACCTTTTACGTGGATAACTTTTATACCAGTATCCCCTTGTTCCAGTCCCTTGCCGCCAGATCCACGTCCGCTTGTGGGACCGTGCGGAAAAATCAACGCAGCCTCCCTGCCCACCCCCTCCAGGTACCTATCCCCAGGGGTGAGACCCGTGCCCTTACCACTGGAAACCTGTTGCTGGTCAGGTATAAGGACAAGAGGGATGTCCTTATGCTGTCCACAATTCATGGTAACGGCATCACCCCTGTCCCTGTGCGAGGTACCGCGGCAACGGTCCTCAAGCCCGATTGTATCGTCGACTACAATCGGTATATGGGAGGAGTTGATCTCTCGGATCAAGTCCTCAAGCCATATAATGCCATGCGCAAAACCCGGGCATGGTACAAAAAAGTTGCGGTCTACTTGGTACAGGTTGCCATGTACAACTCTTTTGTACTATCCAGAAGCGCTGGCAGCACAGGGACATTCCTCCAGTTCTATGAGGCAGTCCTCAAGGCCCTGATCTTTTCTGACCGGGAAAGAGCAGGCCGGAGTACCTCGGGAACTGGAGGCGCCCGGATCGTCCCTGGCCAACACTTTCCAGGTGTGGTCCCCCATACTGGAAAGAAGGGACGAACCCAAAAAAGATGCAGAGTGTGTCACAAGAGGGGGATACGGAAGGACACCACCACTCAATGTGACACGTGCCCCGATCATCCGGGCCTCTGCATTATCGATTACTTCAGGGAGTATCGCACTTCCATGGAGTACTAAATTTATATCCCAATTTAGCACTGACATCGGATAAAAAAAAATGGTTCTCAGACTTGAGACACCCAAAAAAACTAAAATAATTTATTAAAAGTAGACATAGGTATTGCCGCGTCGGTAATAATCTCCTCTATAAAAATGCCCCATGACCTAACCCCCCAGATTAACACGGTCCAGAAAAAAAAAAAAAAGGTGCAAAAAAAGTTTTTTTTGTCACCTTACATAATAAAAAGTTTAATAGCAAGCGATCAAAAAGTCATATAGCCCCCAAATTAGTGCCAATAAAACCGTCATCTCATCCCGCAAAAAATGAGCCCCCACATAAGATAATCAGATAAAAAAAAAAATAGAAAATGACTCTTAGACTTTAGAGATACAATTTTTTTTTTTAGGGTATCAAAAAGGATAATATAGTCTAAAACCTAAATAATTGTAAAAAAAAAGTTGACTTATTAGGTATCGCCGCGTCCGTAAGAATCTCCTCTATAAAAATACCCCATGACCCAACCCCCCAGATTAACACAGTAAAAAAAAAAAAAAAAGGTGCAAAAAAATATTTTTTTTGTCACCTTACATAACAAAAAGTTTAATAGCAAGCGATCAAAAAGTCATATAGCCCCCAAAATAGTGCCAATAAAACCGTCCGCTCATCCCGCAAAAAATGAGCCCCCACATAAGATAATTGGCTAAAAGAAAATAAAAAAAATGACACTTAGACTTTAGAGATACCCAAAAAAAATGTTGTATCAAAAAAGATAATATAGTCAAAAACCTAAATAATTGTTAAAAAAAAAGTAGACTTATTAGATATTGCCGCGTCCGTAAGAATCTCCTCTATAACAATATCCCATGACCTAACTACCCAGATTAACACGGTTAAAAAAAAAACAAAAAAAAACAGTGCCAAAACCGCTATTTTTGGCACTTTTCCATTTCAGTCCGTTTTTTCCGGTAACAAAACAAGGGTTAACAACCAAACAAAAGTTTAAATTTATTACCCTGATACTGCAGTTTACAGAAACGCCACATTTGTGGTCGTAAACTGCTGTATCCGTAAAAGGGAGGCCGCAAAAGGAAAGGACCGACATGGTTTCTGGAAGGCCGATTTTGATGGCCTTTTTTATTGACACCATATCCCTTTTGAAGCCCCCCCTGATGCCCCCCTAGAGTAAAAACTCCCTAAAAGTGACCCCATCTAAGAAACTACACCCCCCAAGGTATTCAAAACTGATTATACAAACTTTATTAACCCTTTAGGTGTTCCTCAACAGTTAATGGCAAATGGAGATGAAATATCAGAATTTCAATTTTTGGTAACCTTGCCTCACAAAAATGTAATATAGAGCAACCAAAAATTATATTTGCCCTAAAAATACTCCCCCAAAAAATGCCACCTTATCCCGTAGTTTCCAAAATGGGGTCACTTTTAGGGAGTTTCTACTGCAGGGGTGCATCAGGGGGGTTGAAACAGGACACGGTGTAAATAAACCGGTCCATAAAAATCAGCCCTCCAAAAACCAAACGGCGCACCTTTCACTCTACGCCCCGCTGTGTGGCCGTACAGTAGTGTACCGCCATATATTGGGTGTTTCTGTAAACGGCGGAGTCAGGGCAATAAAGATACAGTCTTGTTTGGCTGTTAACCCTTGCTTTGTTAGTGGAAAAAATGGGTTAAAATGAAATATTAGACAGAAAAATGAAATTCTCAAATTTCATCCCCATTTGCCAATAACTCTTGTGCAACACCTAAAGGGTTAACAACATATGTAAAATCACTTTTGAATACCTTGAGGGGTGTAGTTTCTTAGATGGGGTCATTTTTGGGTGGTTTCTATTATGTAAGCCTCGCAAAGCGACTTCAGACCTGAACTGGTTCCTAAAAATTTAGTTTTTGTAAATTTCTGAAAAATTTCAAGATTTGCTCCTAAACTTCTAAGCCTTATAACATCCCCAAAAAATAAAATATCATTCCCAAAATAATTCACACATGAAGTAGACATATGGGGAATGTAAAGTCATCACAATTTTTGGGGGTATTACTATGTATTACAGAAGTAGAGAAACTGAAACTTTGAAATTTGCAAATTTTTCAAAATTTTTGATAAATTTGGTATTTTTTGGTGCAAAAAAAAATATTTTTTTGACTTAATTTTACTAGTGTCATGAAGTACAATATGTGACGAAAAAACAATGTCAGAATGGCCTGGATAAGTCAAAGCGTTTTAAAGTTATCAGCACTTAAAGTGACACTGGTCAGATTTGCAAAAAATGGCCTGGTCCTAAGGTGTAAAAAGGCTGTGTCCTTAAGGGGTTAATTGAAACATTTTACAACCGAAAGTGAAAAATTGTTTTTTTGCAAAAATTTCGGTAATTTTCGATTAATATAAAAAAAAGTTGAAATGTCAGCAGCAATGAAATACCACCAAATGAAAGCTCTATTAGTGAGAAGAAAAGGAGGTAAAATTCATTTGGGTGGTAAGTTGTATGACCGAGCAATAAACGGTGAAAGTAGTGTAGTGCAGAAGTGTAAAAAGTGGCCTGGTCATTAAGGGGGTTTCCGCTAGCGGGGCTGAGGGGGTTAAAGCACCCGTCCCATGGAGTGATGGCATATTGCTTGGCCCCTGAACCATGTCCGAGCAGTGTGCCATCCCTCCATAGGATGGTCTGACAGGTTATGTTGTGAACTTCAACATATCATGTGAGGTGTTCCAACAGAAGCCCGTACGACTTTACAGCTGACCTGAAAATGCCACTGTGCAGCATACCCCTTACGTGTTGTCCTATTACAGGGGCTGTCTGATGTGTATTGACCAGGTGGACGTGTGAGAGGAAGCAGAGGGGCGTGGGGGGACATTACCTCTACTTACAAGGATGTTGTGCTTTGTAAAACGATTCCTAGTATAAGTTCCTTATTAGAGAGTCTTTGGACTGTGGGAGGAAACCTATGCAATTGTGGGGAGGACATTTAGTCCTGAGTTGGATTCTAACCTGGAGACTTCCCGACCCCCTGCCCTGTGCGGTGAGAGGCAGTCCTAGCAGTCTCCTGGTTGGGCTCTGCAGCAGCCGCCGCTCCCTCTAGTTTTAAGGAAGTTTTCTAATTCATTTTAAATTTTATTTTTTATGTTGCAGAAACTGATGCATCTTCTGCTGTAAAAACCAAGCGATCTGCGCCAAAAACCTCTAATCTCATTGTGCTTGGCTTACCATGGAAAACAACAGAGCAGGATCTAAAGGACTACTTCAGCACCTACGGGGAACTCATTAAGGCCCAGGTATTGATGTTGCTAAAGTCCCCCAGTGCCTGCTGTGGTTTCATGGTTCTTGCCACTTAACGCTTTTTCTTAATATTTTGCCAGGTTAAAAAAGATGCCCACACCGGCAGTTCCAGAGGTTTTGGCTTCATAAGGTTTACGGAATATGAAACCCAAGTGAAGGTGATGTCCCTGCGTCACAAGATAGATGGAAGATGGTGCCGTTGTAGGCTGGCTAATTCCACGGTAAAGCCATGTTCAGACTTTGGTGTATGTGTTCACATCTGTTATGATGAAGTGGTCGGTAGTGAAGACCCTTCTCCACTAGGACATTATACAGTGGGATGCAAAAGTTTGGGCAACCTTGTTAATCATCATGATTTTCCTGTATAAATCATTGGTTGTTACGATAAAAAATGTCAGTTAAATCTATCAATATCGGAGACGCACACAGTGATATCTGAGAAGTGAAATGAAGTTTATTGGATTTACAGTAAGTGCTATAACTGTTTACACACAATCAGGCCGGTGCTACATGTGGTCTCTGTTGTTGTCATTTTATTGATTCCAAAACCTTTAGAACTAATTATTGGAACTCAAATTGGCTTGGTAAGCTCAGTGACCCCTGACCTACATACACAGGTGAATCCAATTATGAGAAAGAGTATTTAAGGGGGTCAATTGTAAGTTTTCCTCCTCTTTTAATTTTCTCTGAAGAGTAGCAACATGGGGGTCTCAAAACAACTCTCAAATGACCTGAAGACACAGATTGTCCACCCTCATGGTTTAGGGGAAGGACACAGAAAGCTGTCTCAGAGATTCCCGCCGTCTGTCTCCACAGTCAGGAACATATTGAGGAAATGGAAGACCACAGGCTCAGTTCAAGTTAAGGCTCGAAGTGGCCGACCAAGAAAAACCTCGGCTAGAGAGAAGAGACGAATGGTGAGAACAGTCAGAGTCAACCCACAGACCAGCACCAAAGACCTACAACATCCTCTTACTGCAGATGGAGTCACTGTGCATCGTTCAACCATTGGGCGCACTTTACAGAAGATGATGCTGTATGTGAGAGTGATGCAGAGGAAGCCTTTTCTCCGCCCACAGCATAAAAACTGCCGCTTGAGGTGGACTAAAGCACATTGGGACAAGCCAGCTTCATTTTGGAATAAGGTGCTGTGGACTGATGAAACTAAAATTGAGTTATTTGGCCATAACAAGGGGCGTTATGCATGGAGGAAAAAGAACACAGCATTCCAAGAAAAACACCTGCTACCTACAGTAACATATGGTGGTGGTTCCATCATGCTGTGGGCTGTGTGGCCAGTGCAGGGACTGGGAATCTTGTCAAAGTTGAGGGACGCATGGATTCCACTCAGTATCAGCAGATTCTGGAGTCCAATGTCCAGGAATCAGCGACAAAGCTGAAGCTGCGCCGGGGCTGGATCTACAACAAGACAACGACCCTAAACACTGCTCAAAATCCACTAAGGCCTTTATGCAGAGGAACAAGTACAACGTTCTGGAATGGCCATCTCAGTCCCCAGACCTGAATATCATGGGAAATCTGTGGTGTGACTTACAGAGAGCTGTCCATGCTCGGAAGCCATCAAACCTGAATGAACTAAAGATGTTTTGTAAAGAGGAATGGTCCAAAATACCTTCAGCCGGAATCCAGACTCTCATTGGAACCTACAGGAGGCGTTTAGAGGCTGGAATTTCTGCAAAAGGAGGATCTACTAAATATTGATTTCATTTATTTTTTGTGGTGCCCAAATTTATGCACCTGCCTCATTGTGTTTAAACAATTATAGCACTTTCTGTAAATCCAATAAACTTCATTTCCCTTCTCAGATATCACTGTGTGCGTCTCCGATATGATAGATTTACCTGACATCGTAACAACCAGCGATTTATACAGGAAAATCATGACCATTAACAACGTTGCCCAAACTTTCGCATCCCACTGTATATGCCCCAAAAACTAACACAACCTGCAGTGTAAAAAGTGCAATGCTGCCCCGCGGTAACACGCCACGTGGCTGCGTGTGTCCTGTGACCATGGCCTTTCCTGACTACAGGCCATGTGAGCTGAACTCGCAGCATCATAGTGATCCTAGGCTGCTGTGAGTTTGGGATGCACAACCTGCAGCTGTCAGTCACACCGCTAGTCACTGACCAGGCCGTGTTTGTGCAAGGTGGACTGAGGAAAAACGGCAAATCGGCTGTCTGGAATTTCTCTTTTGTCTTCAGTGTGGGATAAATGCATCTATATTTTGATGCGTGGCTATGCATATAAGGCTACTTTCACACTCGCGTTTTGTGCGGATCCATCATGGACGGTTCCATTCAGATAATACAACCGTCTGCATCTGTTCAGAACGGATCCATTTATATTACTTTAACATGGCCAAGATGGATCCGTCTTCAACACCATTGAAAGTCAATGGAGGACGGATCCGTTTTCTATTGTGCCAGATTGTGTCAGTGAAAACGGATCCGTCCTGGCACACAATGTAAGTCAATGGAGGACGGATCCGTTTTCTATTGTGCCAGACTGTGTCAGTGAAAACGGATCCGTCCTGGCGCACAATGTAAGTCAATGGAGGACGGACCCGTTTTCTATTGTGCCCAATTGTGTCAGTGAAAACGGATCCGTCCTGGCACACAATGTAAGTCAATGGAGGACGGATCCGTTTTCTATTGTGCCCGATTGTGTCAGTGAAAACGGATCCGTCCTGGCACACAATGTAAGTCAATGGAGGACGGATCCGTTTTCTATTGTGCCAGACTGTGTCAGTGAAAACGGATCCGTCCTGGCACACAATGTAAGTCAATGGAGGACGGATCCGTTTTCTATTGTGCCCGATTGTGTCAGTGAAAACGGATCCGTCCCATTGACTTACATTGTGTGCCAGGACGTTTGGCTCAGTCCATCAGACGGACACAAGACGCTGCGGCCTCCAGAGCGGAACGGAGACTGAACTGGTGCATTCTCAGCGGATCCTTTTCCATTCAGAATACATTAGAATGCAAACTGATCGTTTTGGACGCTGAGCCCTGAACGGATCTCGCAGACAGAAGCCAAAACGTGAATGTGAAAGGCGAATTCATTATGGGGAAAGAGGGATAACTTTAGTGTAAAATACTCTGTGATCTTCAGATCGCCTGTTCCTTGCTCTGCAGGGTTCGGGAGATTTGCTATATTTGTTATGGAGCGCTGCCACCTGTGGGGCTCCTTGAGAACTACAGCTGTACCGTGGGGCTCAATGTGGCCAGGTGCCTGCTTTATTATATAGCCGTCACGTCTGCATATGGGGTGGGCTCGGCACTGCAGCCCACTCTATACAATCCCTGGAACATAATGCGGGACGTGTATGGCATTATGCATTTGATGGCTGTAGCGGTTCTTATGGGAAGATTGATGTAAATGGGCTTTGGATCGGATCTGTAGAAAGCGGCTATCTTGTAACGAGGACCTTTCCTGGGTTTGTAGTAACTGAGATAAATATCTCACTAGGGCTGCACGAAATGGGAATTTTGTGCGATTGCGATTAGGGCCCTAGAAATTGCGATAACGATATGCGATATTTTAAGGGAATTGCGCTAGAGGTCTATTTGCTTGGATTTTCTAGGTACAATCACACACACATTACTGGTAATGCTGAAATGCAGTTATGCCCAACTCCAGAACTGAAACGCACAGCGCTTTACACACTAAAACATCTCTTACTAAAGGGAATAACATATTTCATTACTGCAAAAGTGCGAAATACAGAACTTCCCATTTCTTACTAGCGCTGCACAGAACGGAGAAATCCGATAGAACAGAGAGAAGAACATGTGATCATTCCAAACACCGAACAAACAGGAACGTTTTACAGAGCACCATAGTCAGCAGCAGCAATATAAGGGAATATACCGGATTTATCACCCTATAAGACGCACCTGCCCATTAGACGCACCTAGGTTTTTGAGTAGGAAAATAAGAAAAATTATATTTTGAAAAAGGTGTGCTTTTGGTGGGTTTTGAACTAATATTGGTCTGTGGATGATACTATTATGGGGGATCTGTGGATGACACTATTATAGGGGATCTGTGGATGATACTATTATGGGGGATCTGTGGATGACACTATTATGGGGGATCTGTGGATGACACTATTATGGGGGATCTGTGGATGATACTATTATGGGGGATCTGTGGATGGCACTGTTATGGGGGGTCTGTGCATGAAACTATTATGGGGGATCTCTGGATTGCACTGTTATGGGGGGATCTGTGGATTACACTGTTATGGGGGATCTGTGGATGGCACTGTTATGGAGGAGATTTGTGGATGACACTATTATGGGGGGTCTGTGGATGGCACTGTTATGCGGATCTCTAGATGGCACTGTTAGGGGGGAATCTGTGGATGGCACTGTTATGGGGGATCTCTGAATGACACTGTCTACGAGGAGATCTGTGAATGACACTGTTATGGGGGATCTGTGGATGTCACTGTTATGGAGGAGATCTGTGGATGACACTATTATGGGGGATCTATGGATGGCACTGTTATGGGGGATCTGTGGATGGCACTGTTATGGGGGGTCTGTGGATGGCACTGTTATGGGGGATCTGTGGATTATACTATTATGGGGGGATCTGTGGATGACACTGTTATGGGGGATCTGTGGATAACACTGTTATGGAGGGGATCTGTGGATGGCACTGTTATGGAGGGGATCTGTGGATGGCACTGTTATGGGGGATCTGTGGATGACACTAATATAGGGGATCTGTGGATGACACTATTATGGGGGATCTGTGGATGATACTATTACGGGAGATCTGTGGATGGCACTGTTATGGGGGATCTGTGGATGACACTATTATAGGGGATCTGTGGATGACACTGTTATGGGGGGTCTGTGGATGGCACTATTATGGGGGATCTCTGGATGGCACTGTTATGGGGGGATCTGTGGATGACACTGTTATGGGGGGATCTGTGGATGGCACTGTTATGGAGGAGATCTGTGGGTGACACTAATATGGGGGATCTGTGGATGACACTAATATGGGGGATCTGTGGATGACACTATTATGGGGGATCTGTGGATGATACTATTACGGGGGATCTGTGGATGATACTATTACGGGGGATCTGTGGATGGCACTGTTATGGGGGATCTGTGGATGACACTATTATAGGGGATCTGTGGATGACACTGTTATGGGGGAACTGTGGATGGCACCATTATGGGGGATCTCTGGATGGCACTGTTATGGGGGGATCTGTGGATGACACTGTTATGGGGGGATCTGTGGATGGCACTGTTATGGAGGAGATCTGTGGGTGACACTATTATGGGGGATCTGTGGATGGCACTGTTATGGGGGGATCTGTGGATGGCACTGTTATGGGGATCTCTGGATGGCACTGTGATGGGGCATCTGTGGATGACACTGCTATGGGGGGGGATCTGTGGATGACACTGCTATGGAGGGGATCTGTGGATGGCACTGTTATGGGGGATCTGTGGATGACACTGTTATGGGGGATCTGTGGATGACACTAATATGGGGGATCTGTGGATGACACTGTTATGGGGGGTCTGTGGATGGCACTATTATGGGGGATCTCTGGATGGCACTGTTATGGGGGGGTCTGTGGATGACACTGTTATGGGGGGATCTGTGGATGGCACTGTTATGGAGGAGATCTGTGGATGGCACTGTTATGGGGGATCTGTGGATGACACTGTTATGGGGGGATCTGTGGATGGCACTGTTATGGAGGAGATCTGTGGGTGACACTAATATGGGAGATCTGTGGATGGCACTGTTATGGGGGATCTGTGGATGACACTGTGGCGAAACCAACCTCGCCACTGGGTTTTGGAGAGGGCTGTTTAAAAGCCTCTTGCCTCAGGATTATGGCCCATAGTAACTGTAAAGGAGAAGACAGGCCGGCCGCACAGCTTAAATCTGTCTGTAGAATTGTATTTTATGTTGTTATGCGTTCGGTTAAATTGAATGTTATGTGAGGGCACCCAGATAGCTAATATTATTGTATTCGTGTATTCTGAGTGCCATTCACCTAATGATATGCACTCAGACTTGAGCTATCTGGGGATATGTTACATGTCTGTGTTTGCTGTGGGGGTGTGCCATTGTGTGTTTGGGTGGTGATGTCTGTCCTGTTGTCTCCACATGTGTATTGGTGATCTCCCTTTGTCCTGAGAGATAATTGGATTGCCTTCGGTCGTCTCCGGGACAGAGAGGAGGAAACCATGATGCATTGTGGGGATATGTTGTATCTGTTCTGTATTTGAAAAACTGTAATAAAAACCAGGCTGGGTGTGCCAGCACATCAGATCACTGCTGACCCTCAAGACGGAGCCTTGTCTCGTTATTGGGGGGATTCCCTGTATGCTGTTGGAGACTGATTGCCAGGAGTGTAAGCTGACTGTACGCTTTTCCTGTTCGTCTGCCGGCAGCTTTTTGCGAGGTTCCAGTTTGGAGTGCTATTTTGTATCCAGTTCGGGAGGTTGGTGTTCTGCAGTAGCTGTGCCTGTCTCTCAGAAAGGGGCATATCGCCTAGACGGATTTTAACCCCTTGTCTGCTGAAACGGTCCGTTACAGACACTAATATGGGGGATCTGTGGATGACACTATTATGGGGGATCTGTGGATGATACTATTACGGGGGATCTGTGGATGGCACTGTTATGGGGGATCTGTGGATGACACTATTATAGGGAATCTGTGGATGACACTGTTATGGGGGGTCTGTGGATGGCACTATTATGGGGGATCTCTAGATGGCACTGTTATGGGGGGATCTGTGGATGACACTGTTATGGGGGGATCTGTGGATGGCACTGTTATGGAGGAGATCTGTGGGTGACACTATTATGGGGGATCTGTGGATGGCACTGTTATGGGGGGATCTGTGGATGGCACTGTTATGGGGATCTCTGGATGGCACTGTGATGGGGCATCTGTGGATGACACTGCTATGGGGGGGATCTGCGGATGACACTGCTATGGAGGGGATCTCTGGCTGGCACTGTTATGGGGGGCTCTGTGTTTGGCACTGTTATGGGGGGATCTGTGGATGACACTGCTATGGGGTGATCTGTTGATGGCACTGTTATAGCATCTTATGCTTTGTGCCATCCACAGATC
This sequence comes from Bufo gargarizans, assembly GCF_014858855.1. NCBI lineage: Eukaryota > Metazoa > Chordata > Amphibia > Anura > Bufonidae > Bufo > Bufo gargarizans. The sequence goes on from NW_025334673.1 coordinate 102,157, forward strand.
CCCCCCATAACAGTGTCCCTGCAGTGTGAATGACCCTGAAAACAGGGGCTGGGGGCCGGCATCTGGATTAGGAATGACCGTGGGGACCGGTGCAGTCCCTGTATTCTAATGCACCGGCCCCGCTCACTGTTGTATAATCTTATCTAACCTTCATTGCTAAGATATAATAATCATGTGTAATCCAGCTGTATTACTTACAACTAGGTTCCGTAGCAGGGAGGAGGGAGGACGGGAGGACGCTGCCTGCTTCATTCATAAAGTGGGCGGCGCAGGTGCATGACGTAGTGAGTGACGCGTCGCCCGCCCGTCCTCCCGTCCTGCCTCCTCCCTTCTACGGAACCTAGCTGTAAGTAATACAGCTGGATTACACATGATTATTATATCTTAACAATGCAGGTTAGATAAGATTATACAACAGTGAGCGGGGATGGTGCAATAGGATACAGGGACTGCACCGGTCCCCACTGTCATTCCTAATCCAGATGCCGGCCCCCAACCCCTCCTCCCTCTGTTCATACAACCGCCGACCGCGCTGTGTATCATTGTAGGTTATCACAGCATTTTTGGGTTGGCCAACTCGCCATATCACAATCGTTGATTATCGGGATACGATTGCTTTGGCGATATATATATTTTTTTTAAATAGCACTCCTGTGCCTCGTTATGGCCCCCACAAATTCCGCGCTCAGTATTCCAATACGGAGAAATGAGGAGGAGGCGGAGTCTTTCTCTCTGGGCGTCTCCTTCTCCCTGGCTGTGACGCTCTGCGCTGTGATTGGACAGCTCTACCGCCAGGGAGAAGGAGACGTCCACAGAGAGACTCCGTCTCCTCCTCATTGCTCCGTATTAGCATACTGAGTGCGGAATTTGTGGGGGGCCAAAACGGGGCGCAGGAGCGCTATTTTAAAAACCAGGCAGGGTGGCAGCACAGATATTTATCTCAATTACTACACACCCAGGAAAGGTCCTCTTTAAAGGGATATGTCACAGAAGTCTTTACTGCCCGTTAAAACCAGACAGTGACACACAAGTCCTTTGGTTCTAATCTAGTTTCATGGCAGACTTTGTTCCTTCTATCTTCCGACCCGCACTGTGGAGGCAGCCATCTTGCCTGAGCGGTCTGACAGCAATTGCATTTTTTTTACGCATTCTCTTATTAGCTGTATGATGAGGGTTCTCTGGAAATGGTAAAAGCTCTGCTGTGCCCATTTACGTGACACCGCCATGTCACTTTATTACTATTCGTCACAACGTTGGGATGCATACTTCTAGGCCTCTCACTCATTGTGGCTTCTCTACAGCAAAGCTTGGATGAACCTGTGTGCAGCCATAAGGTATATGTTGGCCGGTGCACTGAGGATATGACAGCGGAGGAGCTTCGCCATTTCTTCACGCAGTACGGGGAGGTTGTAGATGTGTTTGTCCCAAAGCCATTTAGAGCGTTTGCCTTTGTGACCTTTGCCGATGAGCAGGTAAGAGGCAGCTCAGGTATATATTGTATCTGTCATCTGTTCTGCATGAGTAAATGGTTTTTAACGTGTTCATTCATACATTTTAAAGGGGTTGTGCCAAGTTTTCAAGCTGTCCCCTGCCCACAGGATAAGGGATAACGAAGTACCTGATTGGTGGGGGTCCAGTTTCCCACATACACCCTGCCCATCCTGCTGTAGTCTTCAGAGGCTCCCATGGAGAGTGAATGCAGAGTCAGGGCTGTGGAAGACTTGGGGCACTCCCTTTAAGTCTTCAGAGGCTCCCATGGAGAGTGAATGCAGAGTCACGGCTGTGGAAGACTTGGGGCACTCCCTTTAAGTCTTCAGAGACTCCCATGGAGAGTGAATTCAGAGTCAGGGCTGTGGAAGACTTGGGGCACTCCCTTTAAGTCTTCAGAGGCTCCCATGGAGAGTGAATGCAGAGTCAGAGCTGTGGAAGACTTGGGGCACTCCCTTTAAGTCTTCAGAGGCCCCCATGGAGAGTGAATGCGGAGTCAGGGCTGTGGAAGACTTGGGGCACTCCCTTTAAGTCTTCAGAGGCTCCCATGGAGAGTGAATTCAGACTCAGGGCTGTGGAAGACTTGGGGCACTCCCTTTAAGTCTTCAGAGGCTCCCATGGAGAGTGAATGCAGAATCAGGGCTGTGGAAGACTTGGGGCACTCCCTTTAAGTCTTCAGAGGCACCCATGGAGAGTGAATGCAGAGTCAGGGCTGTGGAAGACTTGGTGCACTCCCTTTAAGTCTTCAGAGGCTCCCATGGAGAATGAATGCAGAGTCAGGGTTGTGGAAGACTTGGTGCACTCCCTTTAAGTCTTCAGAGGCTCCCATGGAGAGTGAATGCAGAGTCAGGGCTATGGAAGACTTGGGGCACTCCCTTTAAGTCTTCAGAGGCTCCCATGGAGAGTGACTGCAGAGTTAGGGCTGTGAAAGACTTGGGGCACTCCCTTTAAGTCTTCAGAGGCTCCCATGGAGAGTGAATGCAGAGTCAGAGCTGTGGAAGACTTGGGGCACTCCCTTTAAGTCTTCAGAGGCTCCCATGGAGAGTGAATGCAGAGTTAGGGCTGTGAAAGAATTGGGGGCACTCCCTTTAAGTCTTCAGAGGCTCCCATGGAGAGTGAATGCAGAGTCAGGGCTGTGGAAGACTTGGGGCACTCCCTTTAAGTCTTCAGAGGCTCCCATGGAGAGTGAATGCAGAGTCAGGGCTGTGGAGGACTTAGGGCACTCCCTTTAAGACTTCAGAGGCCCCCATGGAGAGTGAATGCAGAGTCAGGGCTGTGGAGGACTTAGGGCACTACCTTTAAGTCTTCAGAGGCCCCCATGGAGAGTGAATGCGGAGTCAGGGCTGTGGAAGACTTGGGGCACTCCCTTTAAGTCTTCAGAGGCTCCCATGGAGAGTGAATGCAGAGTCAGGGCTGTGGAGGACTTGGGGCACTCCCTTTAAGTAGATGAAATCTTCTGCAGAACTAAGCAGTGATGTCTGGGGGGCTGAGTGCAAGCGCTCACTTCCTCTTAACCAGGTATTCCCGTTTTATGGAGCAATTTTCTAATATACATCTATTTAAAATTCTGTTCATGGACCTTTTTATATCCGGGCCTTTGTCACAGTCCATTGTAGTCCTGTAAAATGCATCCGTAGGAGGGCTGGTTAGGACTAAACATGGCGTCAGTAATGTCATACATTGTACGGTGAAGGGTGTGGCATGACGGCCATGGATACATTACACAGGACTGATACATGGGCTGTACCATTCTTCTTCATATAGGCTCAGCTGTCTGATATGAGAGGTATGTATGCAGAATTTTATATACATGCATATTAGAGGATTGTATCATTTCCTATTATATAAGCACATAAACATATCCCCTGTATGTGGGCAATATAGCTCTGGCTTCCACAGATCAGACCTTCCATAGCACATCTATGGAGAAAATACTAATGGATCCAGTTCTTGCCTGAGCATTGGGTAGGTTCTGAAAAGTGCTCACACTGACAATTGTGGATATGACGGACCACCAGTTTTCTTAGCTTTCCCCTTTTTGGCATGTGGCTGTCTGGATTTAAAGGGGTTGTCCCATCTATACTTGTGGCACATCCACTGGTATGTCCTAAATGTCTGATGGAGGCAGGTCTCAGAAGTGGGACCAGCACAACAATCTTGAAAAGGGGACTCATGCTTGGCTATATTTGAAACTTCCATAGAAGTGAATGGAGATCCATGCGATCACAGCCTCCTCTGTGGGTAAGGTAGGGCCCCGTTCTCAAGATAGTAGTGGGTCCAAGAGTTTATGCCCTTAATCCCCAGATGAGAGCACTCACTTACATTCCTAATACAAGTCATTAAAGGAGTGGCTGCGTTCAAAGCTGAACCTGATAGAAGCTCCCCTTTCCTTGCATCGTGTAGCTTGTTGTCAGCTGGTGACGTGCCGAGCTTCACATCAGTATGCTAGGCAGAGACTTGTGCCTAGCAGGGAACCCTATGATGCCACTGGCACAAATGGGCCGTGTAGATAGCTGTTCTGGGGGGTTTTAGAGGACAGTACCACTGATGCCCAGAACACTGCTATACACTACCCATTTGTGTTGGTGACGTCACCAGGCTCACTGCTAGGTGGAAGTCTCTGCCTAGCATACTGATGTGAAGCCTGATCTGTCACCGGCAGTAAAACAGATCGTGCCCTGCACAAGTGGAGCATCGGAGCAAGGAAATGCTGCACTCCTACATGGTAATGGAGTGAAGGGGAGCTTATATCCGGCTTCAGCCCTGAACCTGGACAAGCCCTTTAACCCGTAGGACACCAGCACTGTACCTGTGCGGCGCTGGTATCAGGGTCACAAATCCCAGCACCATACGGCTACGGTGCTCTGTGCGGGCGCAGGAGCTGCTCCCGTCCGATCAGCCGCAGTGGTCCGGCAGTAACTGATAGTCGGACCCCTGCTGTATGAGCCAGCATCGGAGAAAACGCTGATGCCCGGTGCATTAACCCTTGCACTGCCTCGGTCAGCGCTGACCGTGGTATCCTGCGGGGTGGCCAAACTATGCCAAAACAGACATGTTTTTTCACCTTGCCTCACAAAGTTTAATACCAAGCAATCAAAATAATACCAATTAAGCCGTCACCTCATCCCGCAAAAAATGAGCCCCCACGTAAGACAATAAAAACCAATGGCACCCGTAAACCAATCCATCAAAATCTGCACTGCAAAAGCCATATGGCGCTCCTTCTGTTCTGAGTCCTGCCATGAGCCCCCACAGCAGTTTATCACCACATATGGGGTGTTACCGATTCAGGAGAAAATGGGTAACAAATTAGTTGATGCTTTTTCCCGTTACCCCTTGTGAAAATAAAAAATTTGGGGCTAAAGCAACATTTTATTGGAAGAAACAAAACTTCATTTTTACAGCAAAGTGTTTCCAAATTCCGTAAAAGGCTTAGGGGGTCAAAGTGCTCAATACCATCCGTAACATAATCTTTAAGGGGTGTAGTTTCCAAAATGGGGTCACTGTTTGAGGGTTTCCACTGTAGGGGTATGTCAGGGTCTCTTCAAATACAAAATGGTGCCTAATAACCAATCTTGTGAAATCTGCCTCCAAAATGTTTATTTTGCTGTTAACCATTGCTGTGTGCAAGCAAAAATCGATTAATATAAAAAATCTACCAAAAAAGAGAAATTTAGACATTTCACCTCCATTTTCCTTTAATTCTTGAGGAATACCTCAAGGGTTAACAAAGTTTGTAACATCAGTTTTGAATAATTTGAGGGGTGTAGTTTCTAAAATGGGGTCATTTATGGGGGGTTTCTATTACGTAAGCCCCTCAAAATCACTGTATAACTGAATTGGTGCTTAAAAAATGGTTTTGGAAACTTTGTTGAAAGTCTTCTAATGTCCTAAAAATAAAAGGAACATTTACAAAATGATGCCAACACAAAGCCGACATATGGGGAATGTTGGTTGGTAACCATTTTATGAGGCATCACTAGATGTCTTAAAAGTAGAGAAATTCTAATTTGGGATAATTGTATAAATAAAGGTGAAATATATCGACTGAAATTTCCCACTGTCATGAAGTACAATGTGTCCCAGTCATTGGTGCTAGAATTGGATTTGTAGATGTCACCTCGGTGACTGAATGTCTTTATTTTTTTCCCAAGGTTGCCAAGTCTTTGTGTGGAGAAGATGTGATTATCAAAGGATTATGTGTTCACGTATCGGCAGCTAAACACAATAGAAAGAGCCCTTTGGAGAGCGGTGGCAGAATCTTTGGGAATTGGGGATATCCTAATAACAGGCCAAACAATGGAGGCCTTGCGCACAACCAGCCTAATGACATGGGGGATGGTGGTGGCATGAACTTTAGGCCATTCAGCATTTACCCTACAATGATGGCTGCTGCTCCGGCAGCCGTACAGAGCAGCTGGGGGATGATGGGTATGCTTGCTAGTCAGCAGAATCAGCCTGGTCCACAGGGTATCAATCAGTGGCAAGGGAATCAGCCAAGAGACCGGCCACAGAGTTTTGGCTCAGGTAGTAATTCTCATGGCTCGAACTCTGCTATAGGCTGGGGTTCTCCTAATGGTGGCTACTGGGTTCATTGGGGGCTTTAGCTCGAGTCCACGTCCTCTGGTTGGGGTATGTAGATAGTATGGCTTAGTGAGGGGGGTGGGTAAGGCAACATTTCCTAATTTTATAGTAATTACAAGTGTAAAATGTAATTTACAGACTTTTTCTCTAGAGGTTTTCTTCAAGCTTGCTGGTGGTTCAGCTGCATATCTTCTATGAAGGAATTAGGGTCCATTCACACATCTGTGTGTGTTTTTCAGATCCGCGGATCCGCAAAACACGGACACCGGCAATGTGCGTTACGCATTTTGCGGACCGCACATCGCCGGCACTTATAGGACATGTTCTATTTTTTTCGGGATCGGAATTGTGGACCTGGGTCCGCATTTCCGGATTCGGGCTGCACATTGTGTGGCCCCATAGAAATGCGGAACGGCATTGCGGAGGTGTGAATGGAGCCTTATGGTGTGATCCCATGATTAAGTAGCTCATGAACCCTACCTGCCCGTTGAAGAAAACTACTTGATTTTGTTTGGCATAGGCCGGTGACTAACTTAGAAAATATATAGACATAGTTCATGGTTTTTTCTCTTTGATGTAAATGAGAATCACATCTTGTGTAGAACAGTCTTCCTAAATTGTGTTCACTGCTTCAACTACTGATCTCTGCTCCGCACATTTGTCTCTCTGGGACCTGGCGCCCACTTCTGTTTTATGTCCTGCCCTGGAATCCATTCTTAATAATCCCCATCAAGAAATCTTCTGCTGTACACAGCAGTTCTGAAGACGGTGGGTGATCCAATTTTTGGCCACTACTTTCATTTGTGGAAGTCGTACCAGCACTTTGAGGCTTCATACACACGTCCGCAATTGCGTTCCGCATTTTGTGGAACGGAATTGCAGACCCATTCATTTCTATGGGGCCGCACGATGTGATCCGGAAATGGAGACCCACACTTCCGGGTCCGCAATTTCAATCCCAAATAAAATAGAACATGTCCTATTCTTGTCTGCAATTGCGGACAAGAATAGGCATTTTCTATTAAGTGCTGGCGATGTGCGGTCCGCAAAATACGAAACGCACATTGCCTGTGTCCGTGTTTAGTGGATCCGCAAAACACAAACCGATGTGTGAATAAACCCTGAGTACGCACGGCTGTGAGTTGGAACCGGAAGGCTGTTTGAACTGTGGGATTGTTGGTACCAAGGCAGGAGAGGCTTGGGGTATGAGTGAGATCCAGAGAGCGAGCAGTGACCTGGGGGTGCATTTTGGGATTTTTTCTTTCTAAACGTTGGAGATGTGTCTCTCGAGCCAGTGGCCATAGTGAGCGCGTGCAGAGAGCAGTGGGAGCAAGTAACGCACCAATGTTCTTCTACATTTGGAAGACTGGAGCTTATTTCATTCCCCGCCTAAAAGCTATAACTGTTTGAAATGCGTTTGTGTACAAATATAATAACTTTTCCTCTCCTTGAAATGTCTACTGCTGTGAATGCTGTATGAGGTGTGCGTTCTTTTCTGTGTCCTGACCAAAAACTCCTTTTAGAGGTCCTATCGATATGTTAAAACTTTAACCTTTATTATTGACTTTTAAAACTAAAATACTCGGAGAAACCAATACTACAAGGTCATTTAGAAATATCAGGTAGCAGTTTCGGGCTAATCAGTTAGTTTATGTCTTCTTTGGGGGCGCTGTCGCTCGCTCTACATTCTAGGTAAGAGGTGGTTTACCTCATGGATACTCTGTGGCCATGTATCACCGCAGGTTACCAGGTGTGTTTTCAATGGTGAATTATTTGGTGTCCTTATAGGTCCTAGGTATAGGAGTTTCTATTGTAAATAGATGAGATGTATTCCTATATCCCTATACGACCTCCATCATTCATTCACACATCTCACACGCTGGGAGATCAGGCAGTTTGCCTCCAGACATTCGCACAATATTTATGGAGCTGGACAATGATTGCGACCCTACTGGTTGTAGATCTTGCCCTATACTGCAACCTGTCTAAAAATTGTAGATTGTCCCTACCCCGCGATGCGGCTTCATCAGGTGAGTTGGGGTAATAGCGTGGCACGCTCTGTTTCGCCTGCCTAAACTATCTATCCCCTCCCAATCTATGGGTTCCACCAATCGAGTTGTGTTGCTGCGATTGACATGTGACATGTGTACAATAGAAGCTCCTATACTTAGGACCTATAGGGACACCAAATAATTCACCATTGTAAACACACCTGGTAACCTGCGGTGATACATGGCCACAGAGTATCTATGACAGCGCCCCCAAAAAAGACATAAATTAACTGATTAGCCCGAAACTGCTGCCTGATATTTTTAAATTGCCTTATAGTATTGGTTTCTCCGAGTATTTTAGTTTTAAAAGTAAATAATAAAGATTAAAGTTTTAACATATAGATAGGACTCCTAAAAGGAGTTTTGGTCAGGCGACCATGGTTTGATTTTTGTTACAATCTCCTGAGGGCCCTATAGGGACAAACATCTGGTTCTTTTCTGTTTAACGCCAATGAGTCCTTGTGAACGGCATATGATGCTGGTGGCGGCGGGTGGTAAACGCTCTGGAGTGAAATGAAACATGCTCCTGTTCATAGTGTTGGGACTGTTTAGGTTTGTAAGTAATAACCAGAAGGTGTTTGCTGCAGTCATGTCTTCTGTGTTTGGATGTCAATGGATTCTTAAATAAAACTGTTTAAACAAATGCGTTTTGGTTTCTTTCCGTGGCCTTATAGTGGAAAAGATGCATTCCCTCCAAGTCATCTGTAGGTGCAATGGCCTGCATAACTTGAGCATTGCTGTGCATGGATGCCTTCCTCCACTCACAGCATGCTGCTAAAGGCTTAGGCCCAGGGGCGTAGCTAAAAGCTCATGGGCCCTGGTGCAAGAGTTTAGCTTGGGCCCCGTCCCTCAGTGCTTGTTGGCAGGGGAGCACATAGCCTTTCTGCTGCCTGAGGCAAACATTGAAAGGGCACCCCCTCATGCCAAATTCTTAACCTAACCCCTTCCCTCCAGCCAATGGTGTAAATTGACCAGTATTCACCATCTGTAATGCCAGTGTCTTATGTGGCACAAGGGTCTTTGGGCCCCCTTAGGCTCCTAGGCCCGGTAGTGACTGCTACCTCTGCACCCCCTATAGCTATGCCCCTGCTTAGGCCCCATTCACACAAACTTAAAGGGTTTCTGTCACCAGATTTAACCCCATTAAGCTAGCTGACATTAGCGGTGTGCTAATGTCAGCTAAACCTAACTAGCCTATTCCTACTTTTATCAGTGCTCCCGTTACCCCAGAAATCTAACTTTTATAATATGCTAATTAGCCTCTAGGAGCAGGGGGGGGCGTTGTTCCTGCTCCTAGAGGCTCCGTTCTACCACCTTTGTTGCCTACCACCAAGTCATGATTGACAGGGCCAGGCAGCGCTCACATCTGTCTGCCAGCCCTGTGCTCTGGTGAAATTTGGCGCCGTTCAGCATTTGGCGCAGGCGTGGTGAGGGAAAGACGCTTGAAGGCTGCCAGCTTCCTCACTGCGCCTGATTTCACCAGAGCTCAATGTACAGGAATATGTGGCTGTCCTGTAGTGTCTATGAGGCCCCTTTCCCTGCTGGGGAATCAGAGAGCTGTGATAAGTCAGCTCAGTGTACAGGAACATGTGGCTGTCCTGCAGTGTGTGTGAGGCCCCTCCCCCTGCTGGGGAATCAGAGAGCTGTGATAAGTGAGCTCAGTGTACAGGAACATGTGGCTGTCCTGCAGTGTCTGTGAGGCCCCTCCCCCTGCTGGGGAATCAGAGAGCTATGATAAGTGAGATCAGTGTACAGTAACAAGTGGCTGTCCTGTAGTGGCTGTGAGGCCCCTCCCCCTGCTAGGGTATCAGAGAGAGGTGATAAGTGAGCTCAGTGGACAGGAACATATGGCTGTCCTGCAGTGTCTGTGAGGCCCCTCCCCCTGCTGGGGAATAATCAGAGAGCTGTGATAAGTGAGCTCAGTGTACAGTAAAATGTGGCTGTCCTACAGTGTCTGCGAGTCCCCCTTCCTGCTGGGGAATCATCAGAGAGCTGTGATAAGTGAGCTCAGTGTACAGTAACATTTGGCTGTCCTGCAGTTTCTGTGAGGCCCCTCCCCCTGCTGGGGATTCATCAGAGAGCTGTGATAAGTGAGCTCAGTGTACAGGAACATGTGGCTGTCCTGCAGTGTCTGTGAGGCCCCTCCCCTGCTGGGGATTCATCAGAGAGCTCTGATAAGTGAGCTTAGTGTACAGGAAAATGTGGCTGTCCTGCAGTGTCTGTGAGGCCCCTTCCCCTTCTGGGGAATCATCAGAGAGCTGTGATAGGTGAGCTCAGTGTACAGGAACATGTGGCTGTCCTGCAGTGTCTGTGAGGCTTCTCCCCCTGCTGGGGAATCATCAGAGAACTGTGATAAGTGAGCCTAGTGTACAGGAACATGTTGCTGTCCTGCAGTGTCTATGAGGCCCCTCCCCCTGCTTGAGAATTATTGAGCTGTGATCAGTGAGCTCAGTGTACAGGAACATGTGGCTGTCTTGCAGTGTGTGTGAGGCTCCTCCCCCTGCTGGGGAATCAGAGAGCTGTGATAAGTGAGCTCAGTGTACAGGAACATGTGGCTGTCCTGCAGTGTCTGTGAGGCCCCTCCCCCTGCTGGGGAATCATTGAGCTGTGATAAGTGAGCTCAGTGTACAGTAACATATGGCTGTCCTGCAGTGTCTGTGAGGTTCTTCCCTCTTTTGGGGAATCATCAGAGAACTGTGATAAGTGAGCCTAGTGTACAGGAACATGTTGCTGTCCTGCAGTGTCTATGAGGCCCCTCTCCCTGCTTGAGAATCATTGAGCTGTGATCAGTGAGCTCAGTGTACAGGAACATGTGGCTGTCCTGCAGTGTCTGTGAGGCCCCTCCCCCTGCTGGGGAATCATCAGAGAGCTGTGATAAGTGAGCTCAGTGTACAGGAACATGTGGCTGTCCTGCAGTGTGTGTGAGGCCCCTCCCCCTGCTGGGGAATCATCAGATAGCGGTGATAAGTGAGCTCTGGGATTAGACGTGCATAAGTGACTGTCACATTTAGGCCAGAAATGCGGCTTTTTGGTTACTGGGGTGAAAAACCCTCTAATATACTGCATATCTGGGATTAGGCGTGCATATGTGACTGTCACATTTAGGCCAGAAATACAGCTTTTTGGTTACTGGGGTGAAAAACCCTCTAATATACTGCATATCTGGGATTAGACATGCATAAGTGACTGTCACATTTAGGCCAGAAATACGGCTTTTTGGTTACTGTGTAGGGCTCCCAAACTCCGGCTCTGAAAAAGTCTCCCATAACAAACCAGGACCATCAAACTTCTCTCCCTCTGGTTTGTCATGCTCAGCTGTCCTGGGTAGGTACTGTGCCCCATACCACCAGAGCGCCTGGAAGGCATCTTCCAGCCACAGCTCCTGCCATGCTAGGAGTTCCAATTCCTTTACCCATTCCTCCCGGGGCTGCTCTCCCAGGAAGGGCATCCGCAGGGCTACTCGCTTCTGCAACCGCTGGTCTTCCGTGGGGAGCCTCTCCTTCCCAGATACTGCACAATACCCAGTGCCCGATACCACATGCCTTTGTGGGCTGTATCTCGGTCATCCATGACACCCTCATCGTACTCCACTGCTGTTTCCATTCTGGTGCTGTCAGGGTCGCTGTGCTAGGACATGCGTTGCCCTCAAATTGTAAAATCCATGGAATGGTGTCTCCTGTAGCTGTCCTTCTGGCTGTGGGAACGATCCCACTGCTGCCACCAATGTAAAGTATCTCCTGACCATCCGACTGCGTACCTCTGTTGATGGATGCTCTCAGTGCCTCCCGAGGACCCCAAGCACTCCACTTGACACCGATACCACCACAGGAAACAGGAACAGCTCTTACAAGAGCTAGGAGTAATAGCCAGGGGAGTATACACGTATAGCAATCCCTACACACATGAGCATAAGTGACTGTCACATTTCATCCAGAAATATGGCTTTTTGGTTACTGGGGTGAAAAAAACTTCTAATATACTGCATATCTGGAATTACACATGCATAAGTGACTGTCACATTTAGGCCAGAAATACGGCTTTGGCATACTGGGGTGAAAAAACCCTCTAATATACTGCACATCTGGGATTAGACAGGTATAAGTGACTGTCACATTTAGGCCAGAAATACGGCTTTTTGGTTACTGGGGTGAAAAAACCCTCTAATATACTGCACATTTGGAATTAGACAAGCATAAGTGACTGTCACATTTAGGACAGAAATACGGCTTTTTGGTTACTGGGGTGAAAAAACCCTCTAATATACTGCACATCTTAGATTAGACAGGTATAAGTGACTGTCACATTTAGGCCAGAAATACGGCTTTTTGGTTACTGGGGTGAAAACACCCTCTAATATACTGCACATTTGGAATTAGACTTGCATAAGTGACTGTCACATTTAGGCCAGAAATACGGCTTTTTGGTTACTGGGGTGAAAAAACCCTCTAATATACTGCATATCTGGGATTACACATGCATAAGTGACTGTCACATTTAGGACAGAAATACGGCTTTTTGGTTACTGGGGTGAAAAAACCCTCTAATATACTGCACATCTTAGATTAGACAGGTATAAGTGACTGTCACATTTAGGCCAGAAATACGGCTTTTTGGTTACTGGGGTGAAAACACCCTCTAATATACTGCACATTTGGAATTAGACTTGCATAAGTGACTGTCACATTTAGGCCAGAAATACGGCTTTTTGGTTACTGGGGTGAAAAAACCCTCTAATGTACTGCACATCTGGGATTACACATGCATAAGTGACTGTCACATTTAGGCCAGAAATACGGCTTTTTGGTTACTGGGCTGAAAAAACCCTCTAATATACTGCATATCTTGGATTAGACAAGCATAAGTGACTGACACATTTAGGCCAGAAATACGGCTTTTTGGTTACTGGGCTGAAAAAAGTCTCTGATATACTGCACGTCTGGGATTACACGTTGTAAAGGATCTCCTGGCACCCCAACTGCGTACCTCCGTTGATGGATGCTCCCAGTGCCTCCCGAGGACTCCAAGCACTCCACTTGACACCGATACCACCACAGGAACCAGGAACAGCTCTTACAAGAGCTAGGAGTAATAGCCAGGGGAGTATACACGTATAGCAATCCCCACACACGAGACGAGGCTCTATGTTGAATGTAAAATAGGAACTCTTTATTTGAACACACAGCATTGATTTATACACATCTTCCAACAAGGTTACCACCCACAGGGTTTTGTAAAAACAGCCAATCACATTCATTTACAGTATTGAAACCTTCCCAGCAATTGTCCACAAAACCCCCTTCCCTCTGTCTGTAACGCAATCAACAAAAGACAATGAGCATTGTCTTTGACGCAATTAACTAACACACTGGCATTGTCTGAGACGCAATCAACAAAATACAATTACCAATAACACAAAGGCTACAACCCACATGGAATCCTCCCCTCTGCCTGTGATATAATCATGGTACACCATGGTTAACATAATCACCACAGGCAGGAGAATACACAATGTCCTCTGTCCTGGAGACAATCAAGTTGTAATTCAATTATCTCTCAGGACAAAGGGACATCGCCAATACACCCAGAGGGACAATGGAACAGACCTCACTACTCAACGTATACAATGTCCCACCCTTTACTATACACATAGACATTTAACATCCCAAAATGGCACGAATTAGACCAGGTGTTCAAGTTAGTACAAGTCCTTTGTGTACAAAGGAAGCCTGGCTGATGAGAGGGACCATAATCCTGGTGCAAGAGGCTAGCAAACAGGCCCCTCCAAAACCCAGTGGTGAGGTTAGTTTGGCCACACATCTCCCCCTGCCAGGGAAGACTAACCAGGTACCTGACCTCATGCCAGTCAGTACCTGAGTTAGTCTGGCAGTCCACCTACAACCAAATGCTGAACCTGCACTTGGCAGACGCTCCCTCACTCAGCAGACTGGGACAATGCAGAGTCGAATCAGGGCAGACCAGCCACATGTTCCTGTACACTGAGCTCACTTATCACAGCTCTGATTCCCCAGCAGGGGGAGGGGCCTCACAGACACTGCAGGACAGCCACATGTTCCTGAACACTGAGCTCACTTATCACCGTTTTCTGATGATTCCCCAGCAGGGGAGGGGCCTCACACACACTGCAGAACAGCCACATGTTCCTGTACACTGAGCTCACTTATCACAGCTCTCTGATGATTCCCCAGCAGGGGGAGGGGCCTCACACACACTGCAGAACAGCCACATGTTCCTGTACACTGAGCTCACTTATCACAGCTCTCTGATGATTCCCCAGCAGGGGGAGGGGCCTCACACACACTGTAGGACAGCCACATGTTCCTGTACACAGCTCACTTATCACCGCTCTCTGATACCCCAGCAGGGGGGGGGAGGGGCCTCACACACACTGCAGGACAGCCACATTTTCCTGTACACTGAGCTCACTTATCACAGCTCTCTGATTGTTCCCCAGTAAGGGGAGGGGCCTCTCACACACTGCAGGACAGCCACACGTTACTGTACACTGAGCTCACTTATCACAGCTCTCTGATGATTCCCCAGCAGGGGAAGGGGCCTCACACACACTGCAAAACAGTCACATGTTTCTGTACACTGAGCTCACTTATCACCGCTCTCTGATTGTTCCCCAGTAGGGGGAGGGGCCTCACAGACACTGCAGGACAGCCACACGTTACTGTACACTGAGCTCACTTATCACATGTAACGGACCGTTTCAGCAGACGAGGGGTTAAAATCCGTTTAGGCGATATGCCCCTTTCCGAGAGACAGGCACAGCTACTGCAGAACACCAACCTCCCGAACTGGATACAAAATAGCACTCCAAACTGGAACCTCACAAATAGCTGTCAGCAGACGAACAGGAAAAGGATCCAATCAGCTTACACTCCTGGCAATCAGTCTCTAACAGCATACAGGGAATTCCCCCAATAACGAGACAAGGCTCTGTCTTGAGGGTCAGCAGTGATCTGACTGTACTTCAAGTACAGCCTCTTTTATTGATAAAAACCAAACATAGTACTGCCCACAGGGTTTTGAAATCCAACCAATCAGTAATTCACAACACACACAATGTAAATACAGCAACCAATCGTTCCCGCCCCCTAGAGGACCAGAAGGGAGACTGCGACACAGGACAGATACAACATATCCCCACAATGCATCATGGTTTCCTCCTCTCTACCTGGGAGACGACCGAAGACAATCCAATTATCTCTCAGGACAAAGGGGAGATCACCAATACACATGTGGAGACAACAGGACAGATACACCATTTAAACACACAATGGGACAATGGGACAATAGAACCACACCCAGCATATTCCTCCCAAGCTGACAAGTTACACTTATTATAAGTTGTTACAACTTTGTGAGGTTACATTGTCCATACATATAACTTACATCAATTTAAACAGTATAACTTGGGGGACAAACCTATCCAAAATTCCTTGGAATAGGTTCAGGGGTTTAAAAGTTACTATGGGCCATAATCCTGAGGCAAGAGGCTAGCAACCAGCCCCCTCCAAAACACCGTGGCGAGGTTGGTTTCGTCACATCACAGCTCTCTGATTCCCCAGCAGCGGGAGGGGCCTCACAGACACTGCAGGACAGCCACATATTCCTGTACACTGAGCTCACTTATCACAGCTCTGTGATTCCCCAGCAGGGGGAGGGGCCTCACACACACTGCAAGCCAGCCACATGTTCCTGTACACTGAGCTCACTTATCACAGCTCTCTGATGATTCCCCAGCAGGGGGAGGGGCCTCACACACACTGCAGGACAGCCACATGTTCCTGTACACTGAGCTCACTTATCACAGCTCTCTGATGATTCCCCAGCAGGGGGAAGGGCCTCACAGACACTGCAGGAAAGTCATATGTTACTGTACACTGAGCTCACTTCTCACAGCTCTCTGATACCCCAGCAGGGGGAGGGGCCTCACACACACTACAGGACAACCACATGCTCCTGTGCACTGAGCTCACTCATCACAGCTCTCTGATAATTCTCCAGCAGGGGGAGGGGCCTCACAGAAACTGCAGGACAGCCACATGTTCCTGTACACTAGGCTCACTTATCACGGCTCTATGATGATTACCCAGCAGGGGGAGGGGCCTCACAGACACTGCAGGGAAGCCACATTTTCCTATATACTGAGCTCACTAATCATAGCTCTCTGATGATTCCCCAGCAGTGGGAGGTGCCTCACAGAAACTGCAGGACAGCCACATGTTCCTGTACACTGAGCTCACTTATCACCGCTCTCTAAAGAGTCCCCAGCAGGGGGAGGCGCCTCACAGACACTGCAGGACAGCCATATGTTACTGTACACTGAGCTCATTTGTCATAGCTCTCTGATTCCCCAGCATGGGGGGGGGGGGGAGGGGCCTCACAGACACAGCAGGACAGCCACATGTTCCTGTACACTGAGCTCACTTATCACAGCTCTCTGATTCCCCAGCAGCGGGAGGGGCCCTACAGACACTACAGGACAGCCAAATGTTCCTGTACACTGAGCTCACTTATCACAGCTCTCTGATGATTTCCCAGCAGGATGAGGGGCCTCATACACACTGCAGGACAGCCACATGTTCCTGTTCACTTATCACAGCTCTCTGATTCCCCAGCAGGGGGGGGGCCTCAGAGACACTTCATGACAGCCACGTGTTCCTGTACACTGAGCTCACTTATCACAGCTCTCAGATTCCCCAGCAGGGGGAGGGGCCTCACAGACAGTGCAGGACAGCCACATGTTCCTGTACACTGAGCTCAATTATCACAGCTCTCTGATTCCCCAGCAGGGGGAGGGGCCTCACAGACACTGTATGACAGCCACATGTTCCTGTACACTGAGCTCACTTATCACAGCTTTCTGATGATTCCCCAGCAGGGGGAGGGGCCTCGCGCACACTGCAGGACAACCACATGTTCCTGTACACTAGGCTCACTTATCACAGCTCTATGATGATTACCCAGCAGTGGGAGGGGCCTCACAGACACTGCAGGGAAGCCACATTTTCCTATATACTGAGCTCACTAATCACAGCTCTCTAAAGAGTCCCCAGCAGGGGGAGGCGCTTCACAGACACTGCAGGACAGCCATATGTTACTGTACACTGAGCTCATTTGTCATAGCTCTCTGATTCCCCAGCAGGGGGAGGAGCCTCACACACACTGCAAGACAGCCACATGTTCCTGTACACTGAGCTCACTTATCACCGTTTTCTGATGATTCCCCAGCAGGGGAGGGGCCTCACAGACACTGCAGGACAGCCACATGTTCCTGTACACTGAGCTCACTTATCACAGCTCTCTGATGAGTCCCCAGCAGGGAGAGGGGTCTCACAGACACTGCAGGACAGCCACATGTTCCTGTACACTGAGCTCACTTATAACAGCTCTCTGATTGCCCAGCAGGGGGAGGGGTCTCACAGAAACTGCAGGACAGCCACATGTTCCTGTACACTGAGCTCAATTATCACAGCTCTCTGATTCCCCAGCAGGGGGAGGGGCCTAACAGAAACTACAGGACAGTCACATGTTCCTGTACACTAAGCTCACTTATCACAGCTCTCTGATTCCCCAGCAGGGGGAGGGGCCTCATAGACACTGCAGCACAGCCACATGTTCCTGTACACTGAGCTCACTTATCACAGCTCTCTAAAGAGTCCCCAGCAGGGGGAGGGGCCTCACACACACTGCAGGACAGCCACATGTTCCTGTACACTGAGCTCACTTATCACAGCTCTCTGATTCCCCAGCAGGGGGAGGGGTCTCACAGAAACTGCAGGACAGCCACATGTTCCTGTACACTGAGCTCAATTATCACAGCTCTCTGATTCCCCAGCAGGGGGAGGGGCCTAACAGAAACTACAGGACAGTCACATGTTCCTGTACACTAAGCTCACTTATCACAGCTCTCTGATTCCCCAGCAGGGGGAGGGGCCTCATAGACACTGCAGCACAGCCACATGTTCCTGTACACTGAGCTCACTGATCACAGCTCTCTAAAGAGTCCCCAGCAGGGGGAGGGGCCTCACACACACTGCAGGACAGCCACATGTTCCTGTACACTGAGCTCACTTATCACCGCTCTCTAAAGAGTCCCCAGCAGGGGGAGGCGCCTCACAGACACTGCAGGACAGCCATATGTTACTGTACACTGAGCTCATTTGTCATAGCTCTCTGATTCCCCAGCATGGGGGGGGGGGAGGGGCCTCACAGACACAGCAGGACAGCCACATGTTCCTGTACACTGAGCTCACTTATCACAGCTCTCTGATTCCCCAGCAGCGGGAGGGGCCCTACAGACACTACAGGACAGCCAAATGTTCCTGTACACTGAGCTCACTTATCACAGCTCTCTGATGATTTCCCAGCAGGATGAGGGGCCTCATACACACTGCAGGACAGCCACATGTTCCTGTTCACTAAGTTCACTTATCACAGCTCTCTGATTCCCCAGCAGGGGGGGGGCCTCAGAGACACTTCATGACAGCCACGTGTTCCTGTACACTGAGCTCACTTATCACAGCTCTCAGATTCCCCAGCAGGGGGAGGGGCCTCACAGACAGTGCAGGACAGCCACATGTTCCTGTACACTGAGCTCAATTATCACAGCTCTCTGATTCCCCAGCAGGGGGAGGGGCCTCACAGACACTGTATGACAGCCACATGTTCCTGTACACTGAGCTCACTTATCACAGCTTTCTGATAATTCCCCAGCAGGGGGAGGGGCCTCGCGCACACTGCAGGACAACCACATGTTCCTGTACACTAGGCTCACTTATCACAGCTCTATGATGATTACCCAGCAGTGGGAGGGGCCTCACAGACACTGCAGGGAAGCCACATTTTCCTATATACTGAGCTCACTAATCACAGCTCTCTAAAGAGTCCCCAGCAGGGGGAGGCGCTTCACAGACACTGCAGGACAGCCATATGTTACTGTACACTGAGCTCATTTGTCATAGCTCTCTGATTCCCCAGCAGGGGGAGGAGCCTCACACACACTGCAAGACAGCCACATGTTCCTGTACACTGAGCTCACTTATCACCGTTTTCTGATGATTCCCCAGCAGGGGAGGGGCCTCACAGACACTGCAGGACAGCCACATGTTCCTGTACACTGAGCTCACTTATCACAGCTCTCTGATGAGTCCCCAGCAGGGAGAGGGGTCTCACAGACACTGCAGGACAGCCACATGTTCCTGTACACTGAGCTCACTTATAACAGCTCTCTGATTGCCCAGCAGGGGGAGGGGTCTCACAGAAACTGCAGGACAGCCACATGTTCCTGTACACTGAGCTCAATTATCACAGCTCTCTGATTCCCCAGCAGGGGGAGGGGCCTAACAGAAACTACAGGACAGTCACATGTTCCTGTACACTAAGCTCACTTATCACAGCTCTCTGATTCCCCAGCAGGGGGAGGGGCCTCATAGACACTGCAGCACAGCCACATGTTCCTGTACACTGAGCTCACTTATCACAGCTCTCTAAAGAGTCCCCAGCAGGGGGAGGGGCCTCACACACACTGCAGGACAGCCACATGTTCCTGTACACTGAGCTCACTTATCACAGCTCTCTGATTCCCCAGCAGGGGGAGGGGTCTCACAGAAACTGCAGGACAGCCACATGTTCCTGTACACTGAGCTCAATTATCACAGCTCTCTGATTCCCCAGCAGGGGGAGGGGCCTAACAGAAACTACAGGACAGTCACATGTTCCTGTACACTAAGCTCACTTATCACAGCTCTCTGATTCCCCAGCAGGGGGAGGGGCCTCATAGACACTGCAGCACAGCCACATGTTCCTGTACACTGAGCTCACTGATCACAGCTCTCTAAAGAGTCCCCAGCAGGGGGAGGGGCCTCACACACACTGCAGGACAGCCACATGTTCCTGTACACTGAGCTCACTTATCACAGCTCTCTGATGATTCCCCAGCAGGGGGAGGGGCCTCACAGACACTGCAGGACAGCCATATGTTACTGTACACTGAGCTCATTTGTCATAGCTCTCTGATTCCCCAGCAGGGGGAGGAGCCTCACACACACTGCAAGACAGCCACATGTTCCTGTACACTGAGCTCACTTATCACAGCTCTCTGATGATTCCCCAGCAGGGGGAGGAGCCTCACACACACTGCAGGACAGCCACATGTTCATGTCCACTGAGCTCACTTATCACAGCTCTCTGATGATTCCCCAGCAGGGGGAGGGTCCTCATAGACACTGCAGGACAGCCAAATGTTACTGTACACTGAGCTCACTTATCACAGCTCTCTGATGAATCCCCAGCAGGAGGAGGGTCCTCACAGACACTGCAGGACAGCCAAATGTTACTGTACACTGAGCTCACTTATCACAGCTCTCTGATGAATCCCCAGCAGGGGGAGGGGCCTCACAGACACTACAGGACAGCCAAATGTTACTGTACACTGAGCTCACTTATCACAGCTCTCTGATGATTCCCCAGCAGGAAGGGGGACTCACAGACACTGTAGGACAGCCAGATGTTCCTGTACACTGAGCTCACTTATCATAGCTCTCTGATTCCCCAGCAGGGGGAGGGGCTTCACAGACACTGCAGGACAGCCACATGTTCCTATACACTGAGCTCACTTATCACAGCTCTCTGATTCCCCAGCAGGGGGAGGGGCCTCACACACACTGCAGGACAGCCACATGTTCCTGTACACTGAGCTCACTTATCACAGCTCTCTGATTCCCCAGCAGGGGGAGGGGCCTCACACACACTGCAGGACAGCCACATGTTCCTGTACACTGAGCTCACTTATCACAGCTCTCTGATGATTCCCCAGCAGGGGGAGGGGCCTCACACACACTGCAGGACAGCCACATGTTCATGTCCACTGAGCTCACTTGTTACCTCTCTCTGATTCCCCAGCAGGGAAAGGGGCCTCATAGACACTACCGGACAGCCACATATTCCTGTACATTGAGCTCTGGTGAAATCAGGCGCAGTGAGGAAGCTGGCAGCCTTCAAGCGTCTTTCCCTCACCACGCCTGCGCCAAATGCTGAACGGCGCCAAATTTCACCAGAGCACAGGGCTGGCAGACAGATTTGAGCGCTGCCTGGCCCTGTCAATCATGACTTGGTGGTAGGCAACAAAGATGGTAGAACGGAGCCTCTAGGAGCAGGAACAACGCCCCCCCTGCTCCTAGAGGCATATTATAAAAGTTAGATTTCTGGGGTAACGGGAGCACTGATAAAAGTAGGAATAGGCTAGTTAGGTTTAGCTGACATTAGCACACCGCTAATGTCAGCTAGCTTAATGGGGTTAAATCTGGTGACAGAAACCCTTTAAGTTTGTGTGAATGGGGCCTAAGCAGGGGCATAGCTATAGGGGGTGCAGAGGTAGCAGTCACTACCGGGCCTAGGAGCCTAAGGGGGCCCAAAGACCCTTGTGCCACATAAGACACTGGCATTACAGATGGTGAATACTGGTCAATTTACACCATTGGCTGGAGGGAAGGGGTTAGGTTAAGAATTTGGCATGAGGGGGTGCCCTTTCAATGTTTGCCTCAGGCAGCAGAAAGGCTACGTGCTCCCCTGCCAACAAGCACTGAGGGACGGGGCCCAAGCTAAACTCTTGCACCAGGGCCCATGAGATTTTAGCTACGCCCCTGGGCCTAAGCCTTTAGCAGCATGCTGTGAGTGGAGGAAGGCATCCATGCACAGCAATGCTCAAGTTATGCAGGCCATTGCACCTACAGATGACTTGGAGGGAATGCATCTTTTCCACTATAAGGCCACGGAAAGAAACCAAAACGCATTTGTTTAAACAGTTTTATTTAAGAATCCATTGACATCCAAACACAGAAGACATGACTGCAGCAAACACCTTCTGGTTATTACCTACAAACCTAAACAGTCCCAACACTATGAACAGGAGCATTTGTCATTTCACTCCAGAGCGTTTACCACCCGCCGCCACCAGCATCATATGCCGTTCACAAGGACTCATTGGCGTTAAACAGAAAAGAACCAGATGTTTGTCCCTATAGGGCCCTCAGGAGATTGTAACAAAAATCAAACCATGGTCGCCTGACCAAAACTCCTTTTAGGAGTCCTATCTATATGTTAAAACTTTAATCTTTATTATTTACTTTTAAAACTAAAATACTCGGAGAAACCAATACTATAAGGTAATTAAAAAATATCAGGTAGCAGTTTCGGGCTAAGTCAGTTAATTTATGTCTTTTTTGGGGGCGCTGTCATAGATACTCTGTGGCCATGTATCACCGCAGGTTACCAGGTGTGTTTTCAATGGTGAATTATTTGGTGTCCCTATAGGTCCTAAGTATAGGAGCTTCTATTGTACACATGTCACATGTCAATCACAGCAACACAACTCGATTGGTGGAACCCATAGATTGGGAGGGGATAGATAGTTTAGGCAGGCGAAACAGAGCGTGTCACGCTATTACCCCAACTCACCTGATGACAGGTTGCAGTATAGGGCAAGATCTACAACCAGTAGGGTCGCAATCATTGTCCAGCTCCATAAATATTGGGCAAATGTCTGGAGGCAAACTGCCTGATCTCCCAGCGTGTGAGATGTGTGAATGAATGGTGGATGGCTGTCGTATAGGGATATAGGAATACATCTCATCTATTTACAATAGAAACTCCTATACCTAGGACCTATAAGGACACCAAATAATTCACCATTGAAAACACACCTGGTAACCTGCGGTGATACATGGCCACAGAGTATCCATGAGGTAAACCACCTCTTACCTAGAATGTAGAGCGAGCGACAGCGCCCCCAAAGAAGACATAAACTAACTGATTAGCCCGAAACTGCTACCTGATATTTCTAAATGACCTTGTAGTATTGGTTTCTCCGAGTATTTTAGTTTAAAGTCAATAACAAAGGTTAAAGTTTTAACATATCGATAGGACCTCTAAAAGGAGTTTTTGGTCAGGACACAGAAAAGAACGCACACCTCATACAGCATTCACAGCAGTAGACATTTCAAGGAGAGGAAAAGTTATTATATTTGTACAGAAACGCATTTCAAACAGTTATATCTTTTAGGCGGGCAATGAAATAAGCTCCAGTCTTCCAAATGTAGAAGAACATTGGTGCGTTACTTGCTCCCACTGCTCTCTGCACGCGCTCACTATGGCCACTGGCTCGAGAGACACATCTCCAACGTTTAGAAAGAAAAAATCCCAAAATGCACCCCCAGGTCACTGCTCGCTCTCTGGATCTCACTCATACCCCAAGCCTCTCATGCCTTGGTACCAACAATCCCACAGTTCAAACAGCCTTCCGGTTCCAACTCACAGCCGTGCGTACTCAGGGTTTATTCACACATCCGTTTGTGTTTTGCGGATCCACTAAACATGGACACAGGCAATGTGCGTTTCGTATTTTGCGGACCGCACATTGCCAGCACTTAATAGAAAATGCCTATTCTTGTCCGCAATTGCAGACAAGAATAGGACATGTTCTATTTTATTTGGGATTGAAATTGCGGACCCGGAAGTGTGGGTCTGCATTTCCGGATCCGGGTCGCACATCGTGCGGCCCCATAGAAATGAATGGGTCTGCAATTCCGTTCCACAAAATCCGGAACGCAATTGCGGACGTGTGTATGAAGCCTCAAAGTGCTGGTACGACTTCCACGAATGAAAGTAGTGGCCAAAAATTGGATCACCCACCGTCTTCAGAACGGCTGTGTACAGCAGAAGATTTCTTGATGGGGATTATCAGGAATAGATTCCAGGGCAGGACATAAAACAGAAGTGGGCGCCAGGTCCCAGAGAGACAAATGTGCGGAGCAGAGATCAGTAGTTGAAGCAGTGAACACAATTTAGGAAGACTGTTCTACACAAGATGTGATTCTCATTTACATCAAAGAGAAAAACCATGAACTATGTCTATATATTTTCTAAGTTAGTCACCGGCCTATGCCAAACAAAATCAAGTCGTTTTCTTCAACGGGCAGGTAGGGTTCATGAGCTACTTAATCATGGGATCACACCATAAGGCTCCATTCACACGTCCGCAATGCCGTTCCGCATTTCTATGGGGCCACACAATGTGCAGCCCGAATCCGGAAATGCGGACCCAGGTCCACAATTCCGATCCCGAAAAAAATAGAACATGTCCTATTCTTGTCTGCAATTGCGGACAAGAATAGGCATTTTCTATTAAGTGCCGGCGATGTGCGGTCCGCAAAATGCGTAACGCACATTGCCTGTGTCCGTGTTTTGCGGATCCGCGGATCTGAAAAACATACACAGATGTGTGAATGGACCCTAATTCCTTCATAGAAGATATGCAGCTGAACCACCAGCAAGCTTGAAGAAAACCTCTAGAGAAAAAGTCTGCAAATTACACTTTACACTTGTAATTACTATAAAATTAGGAAATGTTGCCTTACCCACCCCCCTCACTAAGCCATACTATCTACATACCCCAACCAGAGGACGTGGACTCGAGCTAAAGCCCCCAATGAACCCAGTAGCCAGCATTAGGAGAACCCCAGCCTATAGCAGAGTTCGAGCCATGAGAATTACTACCTGAGCCAAAACTCTGTGGCCGGTCTCTTGGCTGATTCCCTTGCCACTGATTGATACCCTGTGGACCAGGCTGATTCTGCTGACTAGCAAGCATACCCATCATCCCCCAGCTGCTCTGTACGGCTGCCGGAGCAGCAGCCATCATTGTAGGGTAAATGCTGAATGGCCCAAAGTTCATGCCACCACCATCCCCCATGTCATTAGGCTGGTTGTGCGCAAGGCCTCCATTGTTTGGCCTGTTATTAGGATATCCCCAATTCCCAAAGATGGGTCCTGGGAATCTGCCACCGCTCTCCAAAGGGCTCTTTCTTTTGTGTTTAGCTGCCGATACGTGAACACTGAATCCTTTGATAATCACATCTTCTCCACACAAAGACTCGGCAACCTTGGGAAAAAAATAAAGACATTTACTCACCGAGGTGACATCTACAAATCCAATTCTAGCCCCAATGACTGGGAAAAACATTGGAATTACCGGGCTTCTAAACAACGGCACATTGGTTAACCCTTTCAGCACCGGGCCACTTTCCACCTTAAATCCCAGGCTGATTTTTGCAAATCTGACATGTGTCACTTTGTGTGGTAATAACTTTAGAACACTATTACTTATACAAGCCATTCAGAGAACGTTTTCTCGTGACACATTGTACTTCATGACTGGTAAATTTCAGTCAATATATTTCACCTTTATTTATAAAATAATCCCAAATTTTCCAAACATTTGGAAAATTCACTATTTTCTAAATTAGAATTTCTCTACTTTTAAGACATCTAGTAATGCCTCATAAAATGGTTACCAACCAACATTCCCCATATGTCGGCTTTGTGTTGGCATCATTTTGTAAATGTTCCTTTTATTTTTAGGACATTAGAAGACTTTCAACAAAGTTTCCAAAACCATTTTTTAAGCACCAATTCAGTTATAAAGTGATTTTTAGGGGCTTACGTAATGGAAACCCCCCATAAATGACCCCATTTTAGAAACTACACCCCTCAAATTATTCAAAACTGATGTTACAAACTTTGTTATCCCTTGAGGTGTTCCACAAGAATTAAAGGAAAATGGAAGTGAAATTTCTAAATTTCTCTTTTTTGGTAAATTTTTTATATTAATCGATTTTTGCTTGCACACAGCAAGGGTTAACAGCAAAATAAACATTTTGGAGGCAGATTTCACAAGATTGGTTATTAGGCACCATTTTGTATTTGAAGAGACCCTGACATACCCCTACAGTGGAAACCCTCAAACAGTGACCCCATTTTGGAAACTACACTCCTTAAAGATTATGTTACGGATGGTATTGAGCACTTTGACCCCCTAAGCCTTTTACGGAATTTGGAAACGCTTCGCTGTAAAAATGAAGTTTTGTTTCTTCCAATAAAATGTTGCTTTAGCCCCAAATTTTTATTTTTCAGAAGGGGTAACAGGAGAAAAAGCATCAACTAATTTGTTACCCATTTTCTCCTGAATCGGTAACACCCCATGTGTGGTGATAAACTGCTGTGGGGGCTCATGGCAGGACTCAGAACAGAAGGAGCGCCATATGGCTTTTGCAGCGCAGATTTTGATGGATTGGTTTACGGGTGCCATTGGTTTTTATTGTCTTACGTGGGGGCTCATTTTTTGCGGGATGAGGTGACGGTTTGATTGGTACCATTTTGGTCGCTTGGTATTAAACTTTGTGAGGCAAGGTGAAAAAACATGGCTGTTTTGGCATAGTTTGGCCACGCCGCAGGATACAACGGTCAGCGCTGACCGAGGCAGTGCAAGGGTTCATGCGCTGGCATCAGCGTTTTCACCGATGCTGGCTCATAAAGCAGGGGTCCGACTATCAGTTACTGCCGGACCACTGCGGCTGATCGGACGGGAGCAGCTCCTGCGCCCGCACAGAGCACCGTAGCCGTATGGTGCTGGGTTTTGTGACCCTGATACCAGTGCCGTCCATGTACGGTGCTGGTGTCCTACGGGTTAAAGGGCTTGTCCAGGTTCAGGGCTGTAGCCGGATATAAGCTCCCCTTCACTCCATTACCATGTAGGAGTGCAGCATTTCCTTGCTCCGATGCTCCACTTGTGCAGGGCACGATCTGTTTTACTGCCGGTGACAGATCAGGCTTCACATCAGTATGCTAGGCAGAGACTTCCACCTAGCAGTGAGCCTGGTGACGTCACCAACACAAATGGGTAGTGTATAGCAGTGTTCTGGGCATCAGTGGTACTGTCCTCTAAAACCCCCCAGAACAGCTATCTACACGGCCCATTTGTGCCAGTGACATCACCGGGTTCCCTGCTAGGCACAAGTCTCTGCCTAGCATACTGATGTGAAGCTCGGCACGTCACCAGCTGACAACAAGCTACACGATGCAAGGAAAGGGGAGCTTCTATCAGGTTCAGCTTTGGACGCAGCCACTCCTTTAATGACTTGTATTAGGAATGTAAGTGAGTGCTCTCATCTGGGGATTAAGGGCATAAACTCTTGGGCCCACTACTATCTTGAGAACGGGGCCCTACCTTACCCTGATAGGAGGCTGTGCACGCATGGATCTCCATTCACTTCTATGGAAGTTTCAAAAATAGCCAAGCATGGGTCCCCTTTTCAAGATTGTTGTGCTGGTCCCACTTCTGAGACCTGCCTCCATCAGACATTTAGGACATACCAGTGGATGTGCCACAAGTATAGATGGGACAACCCCTTTAAATCCAGACAGCCACATGGCAAAAAGGGGAAAGCTAAGAAAACTGGTGGTCCGTCATATCCACAATTGTCAGTGTGAGCACTTTTCAGAACCTACCCAATGCTCAGGCAAGAACTGGATCCATTAGTATTTTCTCCATAGATGTGCTATGGAAGGTCTGATCTGTGGAAGCCAGAGCTATATTGCCCACATACAGGGGGATATGTTTATGTGCTTATATAATAGGAAATGATACAATCCTCTAATATGCATGTATATAAAATTCTACATACATACCGCTCATATCAGACAGCTGACCCTATATGAAGAAGAATGGTACAGCCCATGTATCAGTCCTGTGTAATGTATCCATGGCCGTCATGCCACACCCTTCACCGTACAATGTATGACATTACTGACGCCATGTTTAGTCCTAACCAGCCCTCCTACGGATGCATTTTACAGGACTACAATGGACTGTGACAAAGGCACGGATATAAAAAGGTCCATGAACAGAATTTTAAATAGATGTACAGGTCCTTCTAAAAATATTAGCATATTGTGATAAAGTTCATTATTTTCTGTAATTACTGATAAACATTAGACTTTCATATATTTTAGATTCATTACACATAACTGAAGTAGTTCAAGCCTTTTATTGTTGTAATATTGATGATTTTGGCCACAGCTCATGAAAACACAAAATTCCTATCTAAAAAAATTTGCATATCATGAACAGGTTCTGTAAACGAGCTATTAACCTAATCATCTGAATCAGCTAATTACCTCTAAACACCTGCAAAAGATTCCTGAGGCTTTTAAAAACTCCCAGCCTTGTTCATTACTCAAAACCGCAATCATGGGTAAGACTGCCGACCTGACTGCTGTCCAGAAGGCCATCATTGACCCCCTCAAGCAAGAGGGTAAGACACAGAAAGACATGTCTGAAGGAATAGGCTGTTCCCAGAGCGCTGTACCAAGGCCCCTTAGTGGGAAGTCTGTGGGAAGGAAAAAGTGTGGCAGAAAACGCTGCACAACGAGAAGAGGTGACCGGACCCTGAGGAAGATTGTGGAGAAGGACCGATTCCAGACCTTGGGGGACCTGCGGAAGCAGTGGACTGAGCCTGGAGTAGAAACATCCAGAGCCCCCGTGTACAGGCGTGTGCAGGAAATGGGCTACAGGTGCCGCATTCCCCAGAAACAGCGGCAGAAGCGCCTGACCTGGGCTACAGAGAAGCAGCACTGGACTGTTGCAGGTCATTCGGAAATCAAGGTGCCAGAGTCTGGAGGAAGACTGGGGAGCGGGAAATGCCAAAATGCCTGAAGTCCAGTGTCCAGTCCCCACAGTCAGTGATGGTCTGGGGGCCATGTCAGCTGCTGGTGTTGGTCCACTGTGTTTTATCAAGGGCAGGGTCAATGCAGCCGCTATCAGGAGATTGTGGAGCACTTCATGCTTCCATCTGCTGAAAAGCTTTATGGAGATGAAGATGTCATTTTTCAGCACGACCTGGCACCTGCTCACAGCGCCAACACCACTGGTAAATGCTTTACTGACCATGGGATTACTGGGCTCAACTGGCCTGCCAACTCTCCTGACCTGAACCCCATAGAGAATCTGTGGGATATTGGGAAGAGAAAGTTGAGAGACGCAAGACCCAACACTCTGGATGAGCTTAAGGCCGCTATCGAAGCATCCTGGGCCTCCATAACACCTCAGCAGTGCCACAGGCTGATTGCCTCCATGCCACGCCGCATTGAAGCATCCTGGGCCTCCATAACACCTCAGCAGTGCCACAGGCTGATTGCCTCCATGCCACGCCACATTGAAGCATCCTGGGCCTCCATAACACCTCAGCAGTGCCACAGGCTGATTGCCTCCATGCCACGCCGCATTGAAGCATCCTGGGCCTCCATAACACCTCAGCAGTGCCACAGGCTGATTGCCTCCATGCCACGCCGCAGTGAAGCATCCTGGGCCTCCATAACACCTCAGCAGTGCCACAGGCTGATGGCCTCCATGCCACGCCGCATTGCAGCCTCCTGGGCCTCCATAACACCTCAGCAGTGCCACAGGCTGATGGCCTCCATGCCACGCCGCACTGAAGCCTCCTGGGCCTCCATAAAACCTCAGCAGTGCCACAGGCTGATTGCCTCCATGCCACGCCGCATTGAAGCCTCCTGGGCCTCCATAACACCTCAGCAGTGCCACAGGCTGATTGCCTCCATGCCACGCCGCATTGAAGCCTCCTGGGCCTCCATAACACCTCAGCAGTGCCACAGGCTGATTGCCTCCATGCCACGCCGCATTGAAGCATCCTGGGCCTCCATAACACCTCAGCAGTGCCACAGGCTGATGGCCTCCATGCCACGCCGCATTGAAGCATCCTGGGCCTCCATAACACCTCAGCAGTGCCACAGGCTGATTGCCTCCATGCCACGCCGCATTGCAGCCTCCTGGGCCTCCATAACACCTCAGCAGTGCCACAGGCTGATTGCCTCCATGCCATGCCGCACTGAAGCATCCTGGGCCTCCATAACACCTCAGCAGTGCCACAGGCTGATCGCCTCCATGCCACGCCGCATTGAAGCCTCCTGGGCCTCCATAACACCTCAGCAGTGCCACAGGCTGATTGCCTCCATGCCACGCCGCATTGCAGCCTCCTGGGCCTCCATAACACCTCAGCAGTGCCACAGGCTGATCGCCTCCATGCCACGCCGCATTGAAGCAGTCATTTCTGCAAAAGGATTCCCGACCAAGTATTGAGTGCAGAACTGAACATGATTATTTGAAGGTTGACTTTTTTTGTATTAAAAACACTTTTCTTTTATTGGTCGGATGAAATATGCTAATTTTTTTAGATAGGAAATTTGGGTTTTCATGAGCTGTGGCCAAAATCATCAATATTAAAACAATAAAAGGCTTGAACTACTTCAGTTGTGTGTAATGAATCTAAAATATATGAAAGTCTAATGTTTATCAGCACATTACAGAAAATAATGGACTTCATCACAATATGCTAATTTTTTTAGAAGGACCTGTATATTAGTAAATTGCTCCATAAAAAGGGAATACCTGGTTAAGAGAAAGTGAGCGCTTGCACTCAGCCTCCCAGACATCACTGCTTAGTTCTGCAGAAGATTTTATCTACTTAACCCCCTCAGCCCCGCTAGCTGAAACCCCCTTCATGACCAGGCCACTTTTTACACTTCTGCACTACACTACTTTCACCGTTTATCGCTCGGTCATGCAACTTACCACCCAAATGAATTTTACCTCCTTTTCTTCTCACTAATGGAGCTTTCGTTTGGTGGTATTTTATTGCTGCTGACATTTTTACTTTTTTTTGTTATTAATCAAAATGTAACGATTTTTTAGCAAAAAAATGACATTTTTCACTTTCAGCTGTAAAATTTTGCAAAAAAAACAACATCCATATATACATTTTTCACTAAATTTATAGTTCTACATGTCTTTGATAAAAAAAAAATGTTTGGGCAAAAAAAAAATGGTTTGGGTAAAAGTTATAGCGTTTACAAACTATGGTACAAAAATGTGAATTTCCGCTTTTTGAAGCAGCTCTGACTTTCTGAGCACCCGTCATGTTTCCTGAGGTTCTACAATGCCCAGACAGTAGAAACACCCCACAAATGACCCCATTTCGGAAAGTAGACACCCTAAGGTATTCGCTGATGGGCATAGTAAGTTCATAGAACTTTTTATTTTTTGTCACAAGTTAGCGGAAAATGATGATGCTTTTATTTTTTTATTTTTTTCTTACAAAGTCTCATATTCCACTAACTTGCGACAAAAAATAAAAAATTCTAGGAACACACCATGCCCCTCACAGAATACCTTGGGGTGTCTTCTTTCCAAAATGGGGTCACTTGTGGCGTAGTTATACTGCCCTGGCAATTTAGGGGCCCAAATGTGTGAGAAGTAGTTTGCAATCAAAATGTGTAAAAAATGGCCTGCGAAATCCGAAAGGTGCACTTTGGAATATGTGCCCCTTTGCCCACCTTGGCATCAAAAAAGTGTCACACATATGGTATCGCCGTACTCAGGAGAAGTTGGGCAATGTGTTTTGGGGTGTCATTTTACATATACCCATGCTGGGTGAGAGAAATATCTTGGCAAAAGACAACTTTTCCCATTTTTTTATACAAAGTTGGCATTTGACCAAGATATTTCTCTCACCCAGCATGGGTATATGTAAAATGACACCCCAAAACACATTCCCCAACTTCTCCTGAGTACGGCGATACCACATGTGTGACACTTTATTGCAGCCAAGGTGGGCAAAGGGGCACATATTCCAAAGTGCACCTTTCGGATTTTGCAGGCCATTTTTTACACATTTTGATTGCAAACTACTTCTCACACATTTGGGCCCCTAAATTGCCAGGGCAGTATAACTACCCCACAAGTGACCCCATTTTGGAAAGAAGACACCCCAAGGTATTCCGTGAGGGGCACTGCGAGTTCCTAGAATTTTTTTTTTTTTTGTCACAAGTTAGCGGAAAATGATGATTTTTTTTCTTTCTCTTTTTTCCTTACAAAGTTTCATATTCCACTAACTTGCGACAACACCATGGGTATATGTAAAATGGCACCCCAAAACACATTCCCCAACTTCTCCTGAGTACGGCGATACCACATGTGTGACACTTTTTTGCAGCCTAGATGCGCAAAGGGGCCCAAATTCCTTTTAGGAGGGCATTTTTAGACATTTGGATCCCAGACTTCTTCTCACACTTTAGGGCCCCTAAAAAGCCAGGGCAGTATAAATACCCCACATGTGACCCCATTTTGGAAAGAAGACACCCCAAGGTATCCAATGAGGGGCCTGGCAAGTTCATAGAAATATATTTTTTTCGCAAAAGTTAGCGGAAATTGATTTTTTTTTGTTTTTTCTCACAAAGTCTCACTTTCCGCTAACTTAGGACAAAAATTTCAATCATTCATGGACTCAATATGCCCCTCACCAAATACCTTGGGGTCAGTTGTGGGGTGTTTGTACTGCCCTGGCATTTGAGGGTCTCCGCAATCATTACATGTATGGCCAGCATTAGGAGTTTCTGCTATTCTCCTTATATTGAGCATACAGGTAATGAGATTTTTTTCTCCGTTCAGCCTCTGGGCTGAAAGAAAAAAATGAGCGGCACAGATTTCTTCATTCGCATCGATCAATGTGGATGAAAAAATCTCTGCCAAAAAAAAAAAATGGAGGGGAAAGGCATCTGCCAGGACATAGGAGCTCTGCCCAACATCCATACCCACTTAGCTCGTATGCCCTGGCAAACCCGATTTCTCCATTCACATCAATCGATGTGGATGAATAAATCACTGCCGGGATTTTTTATTTTTTTTATTTATATAGAAAGTGTTTGCCAAAGCATAGGAACGCCGCCTCCTCCTCAGCTCGTATGCCTCGGCAAACGTATCTGTCACTGCAGAGGAGAAAATCCCGTCTTGCAGCGCCGCATACACCGACTTGCGTGTAATCTGACAGCAGCGCAATGCTTCTGTCAGAATGCACATCGGTGCTGCAGCTAGTAGATCGGTTGGTCCACCTGGAAGGTAAAAAGACAAAAAAAAAAAAAAAGAAAAAACCAGGCCACAACGCAATAATTTTATTAACTTTGGAACAGAACATGTAACTTTAACTTTTTGAACTAAACATTAACGTGTTTGCTTACTGGTGTTTTTTTTTTTTGTTTTTTTACCTTTATAGAACAAACCTCTCCTTCCCCATGGGTCAATGTGCAAAGCGCAAATCGCCCAAAGATGTGGCGAAGTGCGTTATGCACTTTGTCCCAGGTGAAAGGAGAGGTTTGCAGCAGCTGTATGTGAATGGGCCCTAATAGCCCTGTGTGCCTATCCTGGTGAGATGATCCCTATGCTAGGTGTACCTGTGTACTTTCGGAAACACTCCCCTAAGCATAGGGCAGGGTGGTCAGGACAGTCAGGACAGAAATAGCGGGTGTCACGCCTTATTCCACTCCTGCTACAGACACGACATCTTTTTCGGGGTGACGGGTGGGTTGAGGTACCAGCAACGACATTGGGGAAATGTCGCTCGTGTAGACGGCTAACTACACTGGTGGATGGGGCCACGGAACCTCCTGGATACAGGAGGTTCTCGATGATCTCTTCCTGAAATTTGAGGAAGGATCCAGTTCTCCCAGCCTTACTGTAGAGAACAAAACTATTGTACAGAGCCAATTGAATTAAATATACAGACACCTTCTTATACCAGCGTCTGGTTCTGCGGGAAACTAAATACGGAGACAACATCTGGTCATTGAAGTCCACCCCTCCCATGTGGAGGTTATAGTCGTGGACTGAGAGGGGCTTTTCAATGACACGGGTTGCTCGCTCAATTTGTATTGTCGTGTCTGCGTGAATGGAGGAGAGCATGTAAACGTCACACTTGTCTCTCCATTTCACCGCGAGCAGTTCTTCGTTACACAGTGCGGCCCTCTGCCCCCTTGCAAGACAGGTGCTAACGAGCCGTTGGGGGAAGCCCGCGCGACTAGTTCGCGCGGTGCCACAGCAGCCAATCCGTTCTAGAAACAAATGCCTAAAGAGGGCCACACTTGTGTAAAAATTGTCCACATAAAGATGGTACCCCTTGCCGAATAAGGGTGACACCAAGTCCCAGACTGTCTTCCCACTGCTCCCCAGGTAGTCAGGGCAACCGACCGGCTCCAGGGTCTGATCTTTTCCCTCATAGACACGAAATTTGTGTGTATAGCCTGTGGCCCTTTCACAGAGCTTATACAATTTGACCCCATACCGGGCGCGCTTGCTTGGGATGTATTGTTTGAAGCCAAGGCGCCCGGTAAAATGTATAAGGGACTCGTCTACGCAGATGTTTTGCTCTGGGGTATAAATATCTGCAAATTTCAGGTTGAAATGGTCTATGAGGGGCCGATTTTTGTGGAGCCGGTCAAAAGCAGGGTGGCCTCTGGGACGGGAGGTGCTGTTATCACTAAAGTGCAGGAAACGCAGGATGGCCTCAAATCGTGTCCTGGACATAGCAGCAGAGAACATGGGCATGTGATGAATCGGGTTCGTGGACCAATATGACCGCAATTCATGCTTTTTTGTCAGGCCCATGTTGAGGAGGAGGCCCAGAAAAGTTTTAATTTCGGAAACTTGGACTGGTTTCCACCGGAAAGGCTGGGCATAAAAGCTTTCTGGGTTAGCGGTTATAAATTGTGTGGCATACCGGTTTGTCTCTGCCACAACTAAGTCTAAGAGCTCCGCAGTCAAGAACAGCTCAAACAATCCCAGGGCCGAACCGATCTGAGCTGTCTCAACCCGAACTCCAGACTGGGCGGTGAAAGGGGGAACTACAGGTGCGGCTGAAGTTGGGGACTGCCAATCAGGGTTTGCCAGCACCTCTGGGATTCTAGGGGCTCTACGGGCACGTCTTTGCGGTGGCTGCGATGGGGTCACTACTGCACGTGCCACCGTACCAGCTTCAACTGCCCTTCTGGTGCTCGCTACTTCACCATGTTCTACGGCAGTGCTGGTACTAGGTCCAGGATGGGCTGCTGGTGTATGCCTCACCACGTAATCCGACAGCACCAGCCCCTCTGCTGCTCTTGAAGCGGATCCTGCGCAACCTGCGGTCTAGCGACACGGGGCCGGGTACACCTGCTGCTATCAGGGACCTCAGCCTCCTCGTCCGAACTTTGGGTCAGAGAGCCACTGCTTTCTACAGGTTCGTATTCTGACCCGCTGGATTCATCAGATGAGGGTTCCCACTCCTCATCCTACTGGGTCAGAAGCCTGTAGGCCTCTTCAGAGGAATACCCCCTGTTAGACATGTGGGCAACTAAATTTAGGGGTATTCCCTGAGACTACCCAAGAAAAAAAAAGCAAGCCTGTCTTACAAATGGGAGGCTAGCGAAGTACCGGAGGCCGCTGCGGTTGATAAAAAATATCAAAACTGATTTTTTTATCGCCGCAGTGCGTGTAAAGTGAATGTGCAGCGATCAAAAAAAAATTTTTTTTTGTCACTGCGGTGGGGCGGGCGTGGGCGAACGCACGTGTGGGCGACCGATCAGGCCTGATCGGGCAAACACTGCGTTTTGGGTGGAGGGAGAACTAAAGTGACACTAGTACTATTATAGATCTGACCGTGATCAGTTTTGATCACTTCCAGATACTATAAAAGTACAAATGCTGATTAGCGATACGCTAATCAGCGAATAACGGACTGCGGTGCGGTGGGCTGGGCACTAACCGATCCCTAAACTACCTAACCAAGGGGCCTAAACTATACTCAAACCTAACGGTCAATACCAGTGAAAAAAAAAAGTGACAGTTTGCACTGATCACTTTTTTCCTTTCACTAGTGATTGACAGGGGCGATCAAAGGGGTGATCAAAGGGTTAATTGGGGTGATCTGGGGCTAGTATGTGGTGTAGTGGGTACTCACAGTGATGTGTGCTCCTCTTCTCCTCTGCTGGAACCAACCGACCAAAAGAAGGAGCAGAGGAGCACAGCAGCCATATAACCCCATCATATTTACTAATATGTGGGGTTAAATGGCTGCTGATTGGATTTTTTAAAAATCAGCAACCTGCCAGCCAATGATCGTGGCCGGCAGGCTGCTGACGAATTACTTGGCTACGAAATGCCGGCCCGCGATGCGCATGCGCGGGCCGGCTGTGACGTAATCTCGCGTCTCGCGGGATGACGCGCCGATGCGTCCAGGAGGAACAAATCAACCACCTCCCGGACGCATCGGTGCGTTAGGCGGTCGGGAGGTGGTTAAAGGGAGTGCCCCAAGTCTTCCACAGCCCTGACTCTGCATTCACTCTCCATGGGAGCCTCTGAAAACTTAAAGGGAGTGCCCCAGGTCTTCCACAGCTCTGACTCTGCATTCACTCTCCATGGGAGCCTCTGAAGACTTAAAGGGAGTGCCCCAAGTCCTCCACAGCCCTGACTCTGCATTCACTCTCCATGGGAGCCTCTGAAGACTTAAAGGGAGTGCCCCAAGTCTTCCACAGCCCTGACTCTGCATTCACTCTCCATGGGAGCCTCAGAAGACTTGAAGGGAGTGCCCCAAGTTTTCCACAGGCCTGACTCTGCATTCACTCTCCATGGGAGCCTCTAAAGACTTAAAGGGAGTGCCCCAAGTCTTCCACAGCCCTGACTCTGCATTCACTCTCCATGGGAGCCTCTGAAGACTTAAAGGGAGTGCCCCAAGTCTTCCACAGTCCTGACTCTGCATTCACTCTCCATGGGAGCCTCTGAAGACTTAAAGGGAGTGCCCCAAGTCTTCCACAGCCCTGACTCTGCATTCACTCTCCATGGGAGCCTCTGAAGACTTAAAGGGAGTGCCCGAAGTCTTCCACAGCCCTGACTCTGCTTTCACTCTCCATGGGAGCATCTGAAGACTTAAAGGGAGTGCCCCAAGTCTTCCACAACCCTGACTCTGCCTTCACTCTCCATGGGAGCCTCTGAAGACTTAAAGGGAGTGCCCCAAGTCTTCCACAACCATGACTATGTATTTACTCTCCATGGGAGCCTCTGAAGACTTAAAGGGAGTGCCCCAAGTCTTCCACAGCCCTGACTCTGCATTCACTCTCCATGGGAGCCTCTGAAGACTTAAAGGGAGTGCCCCAAGTCTTCCACAGCCCTGACTCTGCATTCACTCTCCATGGGAGACTCTGAAGACTTAGAGGGAGTGCCCCAAGTCTTCCACAGCCCTGACTCTGCATTCACTCTCCATGGGAGCCTCTGAAGACTTAAAGGGAGTGCCCCAAGTCTTCCACAGCCCTGACTCTGCATTCACTCTCCATGGAGGCCTCTGAAGACTTAAAGGGAGTGCCCCAAGTCTTCCACAGCCCTGACTCTGCATTCACTCTCTATGGGAGCCTCTGAAGACTTAAAGGGAGTGCCCCAAGTCTTCCACAGCCCTGACTCTGCATTCACTCTCCATGGGAGCCTCTGAAGACTTAAAGGGAGTGCCCCAAGTCTTCCACAGCCCTGACTCTGCATTCACTCTCTATGGGAGCCTCTGAAGACTTAAAGGCAGTGCTCCAGACTAAAAAAAATATCAAGGAGCCATTGGCTCCTAACCTGAAAAATTTAGTCGCCAAATGAAATTTTTAGTCGCCAAATTTAAAATACATATAATATAGCTGGGATGCTTAGGAGCATGGGGTTTTCTAAGCTACAGCCCATGCAGTTTAAGGAGTTGTACACTCATTTCCATGACCTGTCAGACTAGCCAGATTCATGTTGGTAATCCCTAGGTGCTGGGTCCCGGCTCATTCGCTTCCCGGCCTCCGCTTCTTGTCTTGGGTTTCCCCATGAAAACGTTTGACTGCAGTGGCATCAAGACGATCTCTGGCCACGGTGGAGATCTGCTCCCCTTGCATCACATGACCATTTAACATAATACACGGGAAGCAGTGGTCAGTCATTGGCTGTAACGCCGTCAAATAGGAGGTTTTCATGAAGGGACTCAAGACAAGCAACAAAGGCTGGGGAGCAGATGAGCCGGGACCCCGCACTGGGCATCAGGCAAGTATGGTCACCAACAAAGGTCCTGCCAGTCTCAGAGGTCCAGAAATTAGTGTATCCAAAGCTTTTAAGGAGTAATTTTTATATTTTTCTTTAAGGGGTTTTAAACCAGTATTTTTCTATATGTGACACAGAATGGGTTCAAATAAACTATCCCCACTGCACTCCTTAAAAGGCCAATCACTTGAGAGTCGCCACTGCAACCAGTGACCACATCAGTGGGCATCACGTGTTGACGGGACCAGTATGACGGTGGGGGAAGGGCAGCTTTTTTTTTTTTTTACATTAAGAAAAAATATAACAGATAAAAATATAATACTTCACGAGCTTTACTCTTTATTCTCAACCCCTCTGCTTGCCGGTCAGTGAATGAAAACCTCTTGTTTGCTGTTTCTTGAGGAAAGATTGCCATATTCTAGTGCTGCTCACTGTGTAACTGTGGCTGGACATGGACATTCAGTCTGTGAATGTCAACCTTAAAGGTTTCCATTCACTGCCAGCAAGGAGAGATGTAGGAAAGCTAGGGGACCTCCTCTGGCAGCTGAACTAGCCTGCGTTTAACCCCTTATAGGCTGCTTCAGTGCCATTTTCCCTCCTTTGGCACAGAAAGGAGCAGTTAAGGGCTCTCTGCCCATCACCCCCGTGTCAGTAAGGAGCCGTGCACGGACATCGCCGTCCTTTTCTAGAACGTGCGCAGTATAGGCGGGAATCTCTCCTTGTCAATCTGTGTGCCTTGGGACTGCTGAGCGAACCCCTAGGCCTGGGGAGTCCCACCGTTTTATCATTCTGCCAGCAGTAACACGGACTGACGGGAAGGTTGACATCCGATTGCTATTCCCTATGTGGAAGTGAATACTGGTCTTGTGAAATAAGGGGAATAGATTATATGATTTATGATCAGAAATGGTTACTAGTCTGTGCATTGATAGGATTGCGCTGGTTTCACACCGGAGTCTGTCTGCAGGAGCTCTGTACTGCCGGGGTCGCATAGCATCATAAATCAATATAATGCTATGTAACCCTTACAGTTCTGGAATGTATTGGATAACACTGACCGCATTAGGTCAGTGTTATCCAGTACATTCCAGACCTCTAAGGGTTACATAGCATCATAAATCAATATAATGCTATGCAACCCCGGCAGTGCTATGCAGACCAGGACAGCGAGTGTTAAAGCAGCACAGCCGGTGCTTATACTTGTTCTTACGGATCTCTGCCTTCTCCTTGTGACCCCATAAGGACCCAGTCCTATAAAACACACTAATAAATCTGCATACGGGTGACTCGCCTCGTGTTATCAGCCGTGGACTGTGCGGCCCTAGTTGAAATGTCTCCAGCAGCTCAGCGTCACAGCACAGACTCAACTCCAAAACTTGCCGGACTGCTGGAAGCGGGAGCACAAGCCACGCCCACCCTCTATGCCGGGTAATCTGAGGGGCGGAGCTTCACCCAGCAGACGTCTGCAGCGTGCGTCTGTCTGCTGGATGAAAGCCTTTTTTTTCTTAGAGGCAGAGCAGCGAGCGGAGGGTCTAGGCGCAAATGGCGACAAGACTACAAAGTCTTGTCGCCATTTAGCAGTTCTAAGTCGCATTGGCGACCATTTTGGTCGCCATCTGGAGCCCTGAAAGGGAGTGCCCCAAGTCTTCCACAGCCCTGACTCTGCATTCACTCTCCATGGGAGCCTCTGAAGACTTAAAGGGAGTGCCCCAAGTCTTCCACAGCCCTGATTCTGCAGTCACTCTCCATGGGAGCCTCATAAGACTACAGCAGGATGGGCAGGGTGTACGTGGGGAACTGGACCCCCATCAATCAGGTACTTCGTTATCCCTTATCCTGTGGGCAGGGGATAGCTTGAAAACTTGGCACAACCCCTTTAAAATTTATGAATGAACACGTTAAAAACCATTTACTCATGCAGAACAGATCACAGATACAATATATAACTTAGCTGCCTCTTACCTGGTCATCGGCAAAGGTCACAAAGGCAAAGGCTCTAAATGGCTTTGGGACAAACACATCCACAACCTCCCCGTACTGCGTGAAGAAATGGCGAAGCTCCTCCGCTGTCATATCCTCAGTGCACCGGCCAACATATACCTTATGGCTGCACACAGGTTCATCCAGGCTTTGCTGTAGAGAAGCCACAATGAGTGAGAGGCCTAGAAGTATGCATCCCAACGTCGTGACGAATAGTAATAAAGTAACATGGCAGCGTCACGTAAATGGGCACAGCAGAGCTTTTTTTCATTTCCAGAGAACCCTCATCATACAGCTAATAAGAGAATGCGTAAAAAAAATGTAAAATCAGGTTTTTAGATTTAACTTTTTTGGTGGCATATAATCTATTAAAAAAAATATTGGATTACACTTACCGGTAATCGTTTTTCTTTGCACCTATGACAGCCCCATTGGAGAGAACGCCTCCTCCTCTGGACAGGAAACAGGAACCAGAACTCCTTTAAAAAAAAATTTTTTGTGTAAATACTTCCCCCTTTTTTTCGGGGGGGCGGGGGAACTAACCGGGTGCTGTCTTAGGCTCAAAGAAAAACGATTACCGGTAAGTGTAATCCAATATTTCTCTTTTGCCTATGACAGCACCCTTGGAGAATAGGCAAGAATCCTATCTAGGGCAGGACTACAGCCTGCAGCACCTTACGGCCAAAGGAAAGACCTTCATTAGAGGGTAGCTGTAGTCTATAATGCTCTACAAATTTGCTCAATTGAAGCTGAAGCTCTCTCTGCCCATGATGTGGAGACTGATCTTGTAGAGTGAGCTCCAAATCCAGAGGCCAGAACTAGTCCCTTAGAAGAATAAGCTAAGACAATGGCCTGTCTGATCAACCTAGCAATGGTCTGAGAAGAGGCAGCAGATCCCTTCTTAGCTCCCCGAAACAAAAGCAGCAGACGAGAGGAGCCTCTCCAAGGCTGAGTAACATTCAGATATTGTAAAATACACCTCCTAACGTCTAGGCAATGGAACTCTGATTCCTTCTCATTCTTAGGGGAGGCACAGAAGGAAGGTAGCACTATCTCCTGAGAGCGGTGAAAAAGGAAGGAGACTTTTGGTAAAAAATAAGGATCAGGAGAAATTACTACCCAATCCTCCAAGATAACCAAATAGGGGGGGTCAGCAGAGAGTGCACTGATCGCACTAACCCTTCTAGCCGAGGTAATGGCAAGCAATAAGGCAAGCTTTAGAGAGAGCATCTTAGAGGAGATACTATCAAATCGGCTCAAAAGGGTCAGAAGAGAGGGCAGAGAGGACTAAGTTTAAATCCCAAGGAGGGGTCTTAACCTTAGAGACTGGTGATAACTTAGACACAGCTGTAACAAACATCTTGTTCCAGGGATGAACTGCTAGTCTAAACTCAAACAATCAAGAGCCAGGCAGTCAGATGTAGATTTTTTGCTTCTGGGTGAAGGACTGGACCCTGATACAGAAGCTCCTGACTGTCCGTCAGCACCCACGGGGTTGCTATTGACATCCTACGGTTCCAGGAGAACCAAACTCTTCTCGGCCAGAAGGGGGCTATAACTATTACAGTGGCCTCCTCCTCCCTGATCTTTTTGAGAACCCTTGGTAACATTTTTAGGGGGGGGGGGGGAAAGGCACAGAGAAGACCCTGTCTCCAAGATTGAGACAATGCATCCACCTCTTTGGGATGTGCTCCCGGAGATAGGGAATAGAAAACTTCTACCTTTCTGTTTGATCTGGTGGCAAAAAGATCTATCTCCGGAATCCCCCATAATGCTGAGACCTAATTGAAAACCCTCTGATCTAGGGACCACTCTCCCTGGCTCAGGTGGTGATGACTGAGGAAGTCTGCTTTTACATTGTCCAAGCCCCTGAGATGCACCACAGAAAGAGAAGATAGAGAAGCCTCTGCCAGCCTGAATATCTGATGGGTAAGCGACATGAGGCCCTGAGCTTTTGTACCTCCTTGCCGATTGATATATGCTACGGCAGTTGTGTTGTTCGAGTAGATCTTTACATTTCTGCCCACATCTATTAGAGAGAGAACCTCTGTAATGATAGCCAACTGCTTTGCTGGATCTGACCGGTAATCTGTGACCACAAACCTTCCCTCTGGAATGCTTGGAAAATTTAACCTTAGGCCTTCCCTTATCACTGAGTTTATCAGAAATTTCCTGCTACCGATCTGCAAACAGAGACAGACGACCTCCGATAGGGGGCCTGGCGTGCTTGGGACTGTTTCTTAGAGGCATCAGAGCCGGAAAAAAGAAACCCCTTATTCTTTCTAGTGACACCAGAAAACTGCTTACCTCTTTTCTTCCCTTTAAACCTTCTTTATTAAATCTAGGACGGAAAGATTTCTTAGGGGTTTGACTAGCGGAGGGAAACCCTTTTTTCCTGTCGGAAGCCTTTTAAAAAAAGTCATCAAGGACTGGGCCAAACAAAAACTCACCCTGACATGGGAGAACACAAAGCTTAGCCTTAAAGGAAGAATCCACATTCCACCCCTTTAACTAAATAGCTCTACGGGCAGAGTTAGATAAGGCCAAAGCTCTGGCGGAGAATCTTAAGGAATCTGCAGAGGCATCAGACAAGAAATCTAGGGCATTGTTTATAATGGGGAAGGAGTTAAGCAACTGCTCCCTAGGGGTAACCCGTTTAATGTGGGACTCTAACTCTCCCATCCACACCTTAAGGGACCCAGCGACAGAGGTAGCAGCAATAGCAGGTTTAAAGCTGCTGCAGAGGCCTCCCAATTTTTCTTTAAGTAAACCTCTGCCCTTCTGTCCATTGGGTCCTTAAGGAAAACCATATCCTCAAAGGGTAGAGATTTTTTTCTGGACATCTTAGGTACGGGTGCAGTACGCAGCCCTGCAGGGTGAGGCGAATGGTGAGGTCACAGGGATAGTTACTAACCGAGGGTGTTTTTGGTACTCACAGTTTTTATATACCCTGGGCAGGCATACAGCAGTGATGGAGAGGCTGGCACAGGAATCCTCTGGGGCACTCTCTATGTATAGGGACCAGGCCAGGTGGTAGGTGAGGTGCCCTGGGTGTTGCAGGTTTATTTTGCCGGTGGCAAGATCCCTTTAAGTTCGTGATGCCAGTGCCGGTAACTGTGGCACACCGATTTATTGTAGTAATAATTGAGGAACACAAGTTGCAGTAAACCAGAACTTCCTTTTACTGAAACTTCAACTATTTACAGTCTTTAGTTGGTTCCATATGTCAAAAGGTTGAATACAGGCAGGATTGATTTAAAACGGCAGGCAAAGTCTTTGCAAGATACTCAGAGGGCATAAACACTTACAGATCAGGCTGCACTTTTCCTCAGATCCTGTCTGGCTTACTCCAAGGCCCGTATGCCCTATTGCTGGCTTTATCCTTGGGTAAGGAAACCTTCCTCTGGTATATGTCTCCTTGCTGGAGTATATACTTCTGCCCTTCAGCTCTCTGTTTGGCTGGAAATAAACTTGGCTCTGCACTGCACCTTTAAAGGAACTTGGTTTCTCAGGAGGCAAACTCTTCTCCTGGTGGCAAGCTAGGAGCCTGGGCTGTCTAGCTGCATGTCAGAAGCTCCACTTCAGCTGCTGCCTAGCTAAAGTCCACACTCACTTCTGACTACACACCCCTCCCCTGATCTGGACCTGACTATATATACTAGGGGTTCCCTAGCTCCCTCTACTGTCTAGGAGAAGGAACTACGCCCCTAACAGGCCTGGTACAGGTGAAAACAGGAGAAATACACATAAAAGCATCATATAAAATACAATGACCCTGTCCCACAGGAGGAGGGGAACAATGTGGCCCAATTGACCCTTGTGTAGTGCCCACATTTACCTAGTGGGACACTACACGGGAGCATCCAGCTTTGGGGCCCTATCCCAGGGGACTGCCACGATTTTTCAAACACCCTCGGAGCCTGAACATAGAGTCCTGCACCGATTGCTGAGGTCATTGATCATCCAAACCGATAGTAGCTCTGACCCCTTTAACTAGGGAGTTAGTGTTCTCAGTATGAAAAACGAAATTTTTGTATAACTTACCAGTAAAATCTCTTTCTTGCTCTTCCTTGGGGGACACGGGAAACCTTGGGTATAGCTCAGCTCCTTAGGAGGCGTGACACTAAGTGAAAAACTGTTAAGCCCCTCCTCCAGCAGCTATACCCTCAGCCTGGAGAGAGAGACTACCAGTTGCGTGCCCAAGTAGTGAAACAA
Organism: Bufo gargarizans; assembly: GCF_014858855.1. Lineage (NCBI taxonomy): Eukaryota > Metazoa > Chordata > Amphibia > Anura > Bufonidae > Bufo > Bufo gargarizans. The sequence continues at coordinate 146,275 of NW_025334673.1, forward strand.
AGGCAAAACCAAAACAATGGGTGGGTGCTGTGTCCCCCAAAGAAGAGCGAGAAAGAGATTTTACTGGTAAGTTCTCCAAAAATCTATTTTTTGCCCAATTCCTTGGGGGACACAGGAAACCTTGGGACGTTCAAAAGCAGTCCAAGAGGGGAGGGACTACAGCCCAAGATGAAAAAAACACCGGAGGCATCAAGAAACCACCGCCTGCAAGACCAAGCGGCCCAAAGCAGCATCCGCCGATGCATAAGTGTTCACCCTGTAGAACTTGGTGAAAGTGTGCAAGGAAGACCAGGTGGCCGCCTTACACAATTGTTCTGCCGAAGCTCGATTCCTCTGAGCCCAAGAGGCACCGACCGCTCTGGTAGAATGAGCGGTAATACCAAAGGATGTCTCTTTACCCTTGGCGCGGTAAGCTTGAGCAATAGCCATCTTGATGAAGCGGGCAATAACCACCCTGGACGCCGCCAACCCCTTGCGCGGACCCTCCGGAACCACAAATAGAGAGTCCGTGCGGCGAAAGGGTCCGTGACTTCCAGGTAAATCCTCAGCTCCCTAACAACATCCAGGCGGTGAAGCTCCCGTTCCTGAGGATGAGAAGGGGACGGAAAAAGGGAAGGGAGGACGATGTCCTTATTGAGGTGAAAAGCGGATACCACCTTCGGAAGGAAGTCAGGAACCAGACGGAGAACCACCTTATCCTGGTGGAAGACCAAAAGGGGTTCCGTGCAAGAAAGTGCCGCCAACTCAGACACCCGCTGAAGGGACGTGATGGCTACAAGGAAAAAGACCTTGCAGGACAAAAGGCAAAGAGAAACCTTCTGCAGGGGCTCGAAGGGGGAAGACTGGAGAGCCGCAAGCACAACATTAAGGTTCCAAGGTGGAATGGGAGAGCGATACGGGGGAACAGAGTGAGCGACTCCCTGGAGAAAAGTCTTGACAGGACCGAGAGGAGCCAGAGGACGCTGGTAGAGGATGGAAAGCGCCGAGATCTGACCCTTTAACGTACTGAGACCCAGACCCAGGTCCAGACCAGACTGCAAGAAGGACAAGACCGTGGGGAGGGAAAAACGAAGAGGATGACCATCCAGGGCCTCGCAAAAACCCAGGTAGGCCGCCAGGTTCGGTAATAAATCCTGGACGAGGCCGGTTTTCACGCGCGGATCATGGTCAGAACTACATTTGCAGAAACCCCCCGGCGTGTTAAAACTGCGGTCTCAATAGCAATGCCGTTAAACGTAGTGATCCTAAATGCTGGTGGAAGATCGGCCCTTGAGAGAGGAGGTCTTCTCTTAGAGGCAGCGGCCAAGGCTCGTCTGCCAGAAGCAGCATCAGGTCGGCGTACCAAGGCCGGCGAGGCCAATCCGGGGCTATCGGAATCGCAGGTGTGCCCTCCGCCGCGATTTTCCGGAGAACCCGTGGCGAAAGAAGCGAACTGGGGGGGGGCAAAAACTCGAGTTCGTACCCGGAAGATACAACTTCGAGGGCCCAGGCGTCGGAGACGTGCACCCGCCAGATGTCCCTGAACAGGAGGAGTCGTCCCCCCACCCGGGTGGGTGGGGGCGTACCTTCAGGCAGGGTTCTGCTTGGCCGAGGGAGGGCGAGCAGGCTGGGACTTACGCCAGGAGGGCTGGGTCCGAAAAAAAGGCTTTTTATGCCTATCCTGGGTAGAATTAGAAGACGGACCGGACGCGGATCAAAGGGTGGAAGCCCTGCGGGAGGACCTAAAGCGAGAGAAACCAGGACGGCCCCGAGTGGCGCTCTTGGTCCTGGACTGGGGAAGATGGGTACTTTTCCCCCCCGTGGCTTCAATATGATTTCATCCAGGCGGGTCCCGAATAAGCGAGAGCCCGCGAAGGGAAGGCCAGTAAGTGACCGTTTGGAAGTGGAATCCATCATCCAAACCTTTAGCCTAAGTTCTCTTCTAGTCGAAACGGCCAGGGCAGATGAACGGGCCATGAGGGCACCCGCATCAAGGGATGCCTCACAAATGAATTTTCCTGCCTGAACAATGAGTTGGGCTAAAGCACGGAGGTCCTGAATGGAGACGTCTGACTTAAGTTCTTGATCCAGCTGAGAAGCCCATTCCGAAACCACTTTTCCGTCCCAGGCGGAAGCGAAGACCGGCCTGAGGGCGGAACCGGCAAATATGCCCTTAGTAATGGATTCCATGCGCCGGTCCTCAGCGGTTTGAAGAGAGGAGCCGTCCGCCACAGGAATGGCCGTGCTTTTAGACGAGCAGGCCACAGAAGGGTCAACCTTAGGCGGCGACGCCCAAGTGGAAATGCAGTCCGCCGGGAAGGGATAACAGATATCCAACTTCTTAGGGGGAGTAAAACGTGCATCAGGGCGAGACCAGGCCTTAGAGACTACCGACGAGAAGTCGGCATGGAGGGGAAATACTGCGGACGCCTGCTTGGGGCGGAGAAACAACACACCGGCCTTGTCAGAGCTGGGAGGATCATCGTGAATTTTAAAGGTGTCACGAACGTTGGTAATAAGATGGCCCACAGCTGAGGCCAGCTTGGACGGTAAGGCCGAATCCATATCCCAATCCAAATCCACTAATTCTCCCTCTGAGGGCATATCCTGTGAGGAGGAGGGGCCCGACTGGGAGCGTACCCTTGGGGGTGACAGCGAAGCATCCGAAGATGACACGCACTCCGGCCTGGACCGCTTCTGGGGGTGCCGGGCCCTGGAGGCGTTGCTGGGAGCAAGGGACTCAGACGGGTCGGCCGGGGTAGCGGACCCAGAGGGTACAGCAGGGGGGCGCATCCAGCTGCGTGGTAGGCAGTGCATCCGCAAGGCGGCTCACAACATTAGTGAGGCTGTCCACGGCCTGGGAAAGGGATTTAGCCCATTCAGGAGGATCCAAGAGGCAAGCAAGTGGCGGACCCTGCATTGGGACCTGGCATGCAGGGCAATGCAGGTCTGACTGCCCCCGTGGAAAAGGTGCATTACAGGCGGTACAGGCATGGTACCAGGGTGCAGAGGCCCCTGAGGGATCGGACATGTTGGCTAGAAGGTATGGTAGAGTGAATGGGAGGCGGGACAAGAGAGAGCGGGAAACGAAGCTCCGCCCCCACCAGTATTCCGATTCAAATATGTACGATCGTACGATCCAGAGAGAGGTAAGGGCGCCAGAGGAAGTAAGCCAGTCCGTAGTGAAATGGGGGTTAACGGCAGTAGCGCAAGAACCGACCGCACTTCACAAGCGCGTCTTCGCAATCTCTAAGCGGCTGACCCCGGGAGAAACAGAGAGGTCCAGGCGTCTCTGTTGTCCCTGTGAGAACAGAAAAAATAAAATAACAGAAAAACTAAAAGCAAAGACAGCTCTGCAGAGCAGAGAGTGTCTTGCCTCCTTGACACTAAGCAAAAAACTGGTAGTCTCTCTCTCCAGGCTGAGGGTATAGCTGTGGAGGAGGGGCTTAACAGTTTTCACTTAGTGTCACGCCTCCTAAGGAGCTGAGCTATCCCCAAGGTTTCCTGTGTCCCCCAAGGAATTGGGCGAGAAAAGAGGTTTCCCAGAGGCCTCGTCCTCCTTCCTCCAACCCAGATAGAATATCGCTGTCACTGGAGGGGGAATCTTTAGACGCAGCATCAGAAGTACAGGGGCGACATTTAATCAATCCGCTTACTGACTCTCTGATCTCATCCCTGATCATCTGCTTAATACTGCTCATCAGGATGGAGCTTCCTCCTCCATTAACTTGCTGACATATTCTTGACAAAGGAGTTTAAACCTGTGCAGAGGTTATCTTCTTTTTACAAACCACACCCCCCCTCTCTTTAGCTCTGGAAGACTCCTTAGACACCTCGGCACAAACATAACCCCATAAGCAATACTAAATTAAAATGTGCTGGGGAATGACCCCTCTTCCCCCACCGTGGTTCCGATGTATCATTGGTGGTGTCAGTGGTCTCAGCGCGCTGAACCTACTGCAGTCTTAACACAGCAACTCAGCCAGAATGGGAAACTGATGGCTCTTCAGTCCGCATGGCAGTGAGCTGGCTGGGCATTTTGTCCTCGGCACGTGCTGCCAGCTCCCTCCCCTTCCGGTCCACAGCGTCGACTTTCCCCCACTGCCGCACCCGGGAGTGCAACCACACGTGGGCCAGCGGCCGAACATGCAAACACGGCCGCAGAGGTTCGTAGAAGACCCAGAAGGTACAAACCTACCCAGGTCCAGGTAAGGAGAGGGACAGACTCTGTAGCCCAGACTTAGCAGCGGCTCCCCATGGAGACTTACGCAGCTGGAGGTAACCCTCCTCACCGCATTCATTGCCGGGGCCCCCGCAGCTCTATAGTATATAGGCGATCCGATTCCGTCCTGCCTCTTAGGACAGAAAACAGAACTGGAAGGGGAGGGGAGGGGAGGACCCCTCTTTTGAAAGGCGCTCTGGTTCCTGGTTCCTGTCCAGAGGAGGAGGCGGTCTCTCAAAGGGTGCTGTCATAGGCGAAAGAGAAAAATACATCTAAAATACTGCAGTTCCCACACTAGCCACTAAGGCCAACAACAGGTGCCACCTTGTGGGCTGTACAGATCACTTCAGTAATCATACCACTATCCTCACAGGCAGGATTACAATGACGTATCTACTCCTTGTGTGCCTATAAAATCCTCCCATAGAAGCCAAGGACTCCCCTACGGTTAACAGCACCTATGGCCTATACTGGCGGCTTGAAAAAGTTTAATTGCTGTCAGACCGCTCAGGCAAGATGGCTGCCTCCACAGTCCGGGTCGGAATATAGAAGGAAAAAGTCTACCATGAAACTAGATTAGAACCAAAGGACTTGTGTGTCACTGTCTGGTTTTAACGGGCAGTAAAGACTTCAGTGACATATCCCTTTAAAGAGGACCTTTCCTGGGTGTGTAGTAATTGAGATAAATATCTGTACCTGCGGGGTACCCCCCACTGATGCTGCCACCCTTTGGCCAACGTTCTGGCCCCCCACAAATTCTGCGCTCAGTATGCTAATACACAGCAATGAGGAGGAGACGGAGTCTCTCTGTGAGCGTCTCCTTCTCCCTGGCGGTAGCGCTGTCCAATCGCAGCGCAGAGCGTCACAGCCAGGGAGGAGGAGACGCCCACAGAGAAAGACTCCGCCTCCTCCTCATTGCTCTGCATTACCATACTGAGCGAGGAATTTGTGGGGGCCATAATGGGGCGCAGGAGCTCTATTTTAAAAAACCAGACAGGGTGGCAGCATCAGGTACAGATATTTATCTCAGTTACTACAAACCCAGGAAAGGTCCTCGTTAAAAGATAGCCGCTTTCTACAGATCAGATCCAAAGCCATTTACATCAATCTTCCCATAAGAACCGCTACAGCCATCAAATGCATAATGCCATACACGTCCCGCATTATGTTCCAGGGATTGTATAGAGTGGGCTGCAGTGCCGAGCCCACCCCATATGCAGACGTGACGGCTATATAATAAAGCAGGCACCTGGCCACATTGAGCCCCACGGTACAGCTGTAGTTCTCAAGGAGCCCCACAGGTGGCAGCGCTCCATAACAAATATAGCAAATCTCCCGAACCCTGCAGAGCGAGGAACAGGCGATCTGAAGATCACAGAGTATTTTACACTAAAGTTATCCCTCTTTCCCCATAATGAATTCGCCTTTCACATTCACGTTTTGGCTTCTGTCTGCGAGATCCGTTCAGGGCTCAGCGTCCAAAACGGATCAGTTTGCATTCTAATGTATTCTGAATGGAAAAGGATCCGCTGAGAATGCACCAGTTCAGTCTCCGTTCCGCTCTGGAGGCCGCAGCGTCTTGTGTCCGTCTGATGGACTGAGCCAAACGTCCTGGCACACAATGTAAGTCAATGGGGACGGATCCGTTTTCACTGACACAATCTGGCACAATAGAAAACGGATCCGTCCTCCATTGACTTACATTGTGTGCCAGGACGGATCCGTTTTCACTGACACAGTCTGGCACAATAGAAAACGGATCCGTCCTCCATTGACTTACATTGTGTGCCAGGACGGATCTGTTTTCACTGACACAATCGGGCACAATAGAAAACGGATCCGTCCTCCATTGACTTACATTGTGTGCCAGGACGGATCCGTTTTCACTGACACAATCGGGCACAATAGGAAACGGATCCGTCCTCCATTGACAAAAGAGAAATCCCAGACAGCCGATTTGCCGTTTTTCCTCAGTCCACCTTGCACAAACACGGCCTGGTCGGTGACTAGCGGTGTGACTGACAGCTGCAGGTCGTGCATCCCAAACTCACAGCAGCCTAGGATCACTATGATGCTGCGAGTTCAGCTCACATGACCTGTAGTCAGGAAAGGCCATGGTCACAGGACACACGCAGCCACGTGGCGTGTTACCGCGGGGCAGCATTGCACTTTTTACACTGCAGGTTGTGTTAGTTTTTGGGGCATATATAATGTCCTAGTGGAGAAGGGTCTTCACTACTGACCACTTCATCATAACAGATGTGAACACATACACCAAAGTCTGAACATGGCTTTACCGTGGAATTAGCCAGCCTACAACGGCACCATCTTCTATCTATCTTGTGACGCAGGGACATCACCTTCACTTGGGTTTCATATTCCGTAAACCTTATGAAGCCAAAACCTCTGGAACTGCCGGTGTGGGCATCTTTTTTAATCTGGCAAAACATTGAGAAAAAGCGTTAAGTGGCAAGAACCATGAAACCACAGCAGGCACTGGGGGACTTTAGCAACATCAATACCTGGGCCTTAATGAGTTCCCCGTAGGTGCTGAAGTAGTCCTTTAGATCCTGCTCTGTTGTTTTCCATGATAAGTTAAGCACAATGAGATCAGAGGTTTTTGGCGCAGCTCGCTTGGTTTTTACAGCAGAAGATGCATCAGTTTCTGCAACATAAAAACTAAAATGTAAAATGAATTAGAAACCTTCCTTAAAACTAGAGGGAGCGGCGGCTGCTGCAGAGCCCAACCAGGAGACTGCTAGGACTGCCTCTCACCGCACAGGGCAGGGGGTCGGGAAGTCTCCAGGTTAGAATCCAACTCAGGACTAAATGTCCTCCCCACAATTGCATAGGTTTCCTCCCACAGTCCAAAGACTCTCTAATAAGGAACTTATACTAGGAATCGTTTTACAAAGCACAACATCCTTGTAAGTAGAGGTAATGTCCCCCCATGCCCCTCTGCTTCCTCTCACACGTCCACCTGGTCAATACACATCAGACAGCCCCTGTAATAGGACAGCACGTAAGGGGTATGCTGCACAGTGGCATTTTCAGGTCAGCTGTAAAGTCGTACGGGCTTCTGTTGGAACACCTCACAAGAAATGTTGAAGTTCACAACATAACCTCTGTCAGAGCATCCTATGGAGGGATGGCACACTGCTCGGACATGGTTCAGGGGCCAAGCAATATGCCATCACTCCATGGGACGGGTGCTTTAACCCCCTCAGCCCCGCTAGCGGAAACCCCCTTAATGACCAGGCCACTTTTTACACTTCTGCACTGCACTACTTTCACCGTTTATCGCTCGGTCATGCAACTTACCACCCAAATGAATGTTACCTCCTTTTCTTCTCACTAATAGAGCTTTCATTTGGTGGTATTTCATTGCTGCTGACATTTTTACTTTTTTTTATATTAATCGAAAATTACAGAAATTTTTGCAAAAAAACAATTTTTCACTTTCGGTTGTAAAATGTTTCAATTAACCCCTTAAGGACACAGACTTTTTACACCTTAGGACCAGGCCATTTTTTGCAAATCTGACCAGTGTCACTTTAAGTGCTGATAACTTTAAAACACTTTGACTTATCCATGCCGTTCTGACATTGTTTTTTCGTCACATATTGTACTTCATGACACTAGTAAAATGAAGTCAAAAAAATATTTTTTTTTGCACCAAAAAATACCAAATTTATCAAAAATTTTGAAAAATTAGCAAATTTCAAAGTTTCAGTTTCTCTACTTCTGTAATACATAGTAATACCCCCAAAAATTGTGATGACTTTACATTCCCCATATGTCTACTTCATGTGTGAATTATTTTGGGAATGATATTTTATTTTTTGGGGATGTTATAAGGCTTAGAAGTTTAGGAGCAAATCTTGAAATTTTTCAGAAATTTACAAAAACTAAATTTTTAGGGACCATTTCAGGTCTGAAGTCGCTTTGCGAGGCTTACATAATAGAAAGCACCCAAAAATGACCCCATCTAAGAAACTACACCCCTCAAGGTATTCAAAAGTGATTTTACATATGTTGTTAACCCTTTAGGTGTTGCACAAGAGTTATTGGCAAATGGGGATGAAATTTGAGAATTTCATTTTTCTGTCTAATATTTCATTTTAACCCATTTTTTCCACTAACAAAGCAAGGGTTAACAGCCAAACAAGACTGTGTCTTTATTGCCCTGACTCTGCCGTTTACAGAAACACCCAATATATGGCGGTACACTACTGTACGGCCACACAGCGGGGTGTAGAGTGAAAGGTGCGCCGTATGGTTTTTGGAGGGCTGATTTTTATGGACCGGTTTATTTACACCATGTCCCATTTGAAGCCCCCTGATGCACCCCTGGAGTAGAAACTCCCTAAAAGTGACCCCATCTAAGAAACTACACCCCTCAAGGTATTCAAAACTGGTTTTACATACGTCGTTAACCCTTTAGGTGTTGCACAAGAGTTATTGGCAAATGGGGATGAAATTAGAAAATTTCTTTTTTTGCCTTATTTTCCATTTTAACCCATTTCTTCCACTAACAAAGCAAGGGTTAACAGCCAAACAAGACTGTGTCTTTATTGCCCTGACTCAGCCGTTTACAGAAACACCCAATATATGGCGGTACACTACTGTACGGCCACACAGCGGGGTGTAGAGTGAAAGGTGCGCCGTATGGTTTTTGGAGGGCTGATTTTTATGGACCGGTTTATTTACACCGTGTCCTGTTTCAACCCCCCTGATGCACCCCTGGAGTCGAAACTCCCTAAAAGTGACCCCATTTTGGAAACTACGGGATAAGGTGGCATTTTTTGGGGGAGTATTTTTAGGGCAAATATAATTTTTGGTTGCTCTATATTACATTTTTGTGAGGCAAGGTTACCAAAAATTGAAATTCTGATATTTCATCTCCATTTGCCATTAACTGTTGAGGAACACCTAAAGGGTTAATAAAGTTTGTATAATCATTTTTGAATACCTTGAGGGGTGTAGTTTCTTAGATGGGGTCAATTTTAGGTAGTTTTTACTCTAGGGGGGCATCAGGGGGGGCTTCAAAAGGGATATGGTGTCAATAAAAAAGGCCATCAAAATCGGCCTTCCAGAAACCATGTCGGGCCTTTCCTTTTGCGGCCTCCCTTTTACGGATACAGCAGTTTACGACCACAAATGTGGCGTTTCTGTAAACTGCAGTATCAGGGTAATAAATTTTAACTTTTGTTTGGTTGTTAACCCTTGTTTTGTTACCGGAAAAAACGGACTGAAATGGAAAAGTGCCAAAAATAGCGGTTTTGGCACCGTTTTTTTTTTTTTTTTTTTAACCGTGTTAATCTGGGTAGTTAGGTCATGGGATATTGTTATAGAGGAGATTCTTACGGACGCGGCAATATCTAATAAGTCTACTTTTTTTTAAGAATTATTTAGGTTTTTGACTATATTATCTTTTTTGATACAACATTTTTTTTGGGTATCTCTAAAGTCTAAGTGTCATTTTTTTATTTTCTTTTAGCCAATTATCTTATGTGGGGGCTCATTTTTTGCGGGATGAGCGGACGGTTTTATTGGCACTATTTTGGGGGCTATATGACTTTTTGATCGCTTGCTATTAAACTTTTTGTTATGTAAGGTGACAAAAAAAATATTTTTTTGCACCTTTTTTTTTTTTTTTTTTTTTACTGTGTTAATCTGGGGGGTTGGGTCATGGGGTATTTTTATAGAGGAGATTCTTACGGACGCGGCGATACCTAATAAGTCAACTTTTTTTTTTACAATTATTTATGTTTTAGACTATATTATCCTTTTTGATACCCTAAAAAAAATTTTGTATCTCTAAAGTCTAAGAGTCATTTTCTATATTTTTTTTTATCCAATTATCTTATGTGGGGGCTCATTTTTTGCGGGATGAGATGACGGTTTTATTGGCACTAATTTGGGGGCTATATGACTTTTTGATCGCTTGCTATTAAACTTTTTATTATGTAAGGTGACAAAAAAAACTTTTTTTGCACCTTTTTTTTTTTTTTTCTGTACCGTGTTAATCGGGGGGGTTAGGTCATGAGGTCGTTTTATAGAGGAGATTATTACCGACGCGGCGATACCTAATATGTCTACTTATAATAAATTATTTTAGTTTTTTTGGGTGTCTCAAGTCTGAGAAACATTTTTTTTTTATCCGATGTCAGTGCTTAATTGGGATATAAATTTAGTACTCCATGGAAGTGTGGTACTCCCTGAAGCAACCAATAATGCAGAGGCCCGGATGATCGGGGCACGTGTCACACTGAGTAGTGGTGTCCTTCCGTATCCCCCTCCTGCGACACACTCTGAACCTTTTTGGGGTTTGTCCCTTCTTTCCAGTATGGGGGACCACACCTGGAAAGTGTTGGCCAGGGACGATCCGGGCGCCTACAGTTCCCGGTCTGAAAAGATCAGGTCCTTGAGGACTGCCTCATAGAACTGAAGGAATGTCCCTGTGTTGCCAGCGCTCCGGGACAGCACAAAAGAGTTGTACAAGGCAACCTGCACCAACTAGACAATGCAACTTTTTTGTACCATGCCCGGGTTTTGCGCATGGCGTTATATGGCTTGAGGACTTGATCCGAGAGATCCACTCCTCCCATATACCGATTGTAGTCGACGATACAATCGGGCTTGAGGACCGTTGCCGCGGTACCTTGCACAGGGACAGGGGTGATGCCGTTACCATGAATTGTGGACAGCATAAGGACATCCCTCTTGTCCTTATACCTGACCAGCAACAGGTTTCCAGTGGTAAGGGCACGGGTCTCACCCCTGGGGATAGGTACCTGGAGGGGGTGGGCAGGGAGGCCGCGTTGATTTTTCCGCACGGTCCCACAAGCGGACGTGGATCTGGCGGCAAGGGACTGGAACAAGGGGATACTGGTATAAAAGTTATCCACGTACAAGTGGTAACCCTTATCCAGCAGTGGGTGCATAAGGTCCCACACAAGTTTCCCGGTAACACCCAGAGTGGGGGGACATTCTGGGGGTTGAATCCGGGAATCTCGCCCCTCGTATACACGAAATTTGTAAGTGTACCCTGAGGTACTCTCACAAATTTTGTATAGCTTCACGCCATACCTCGCCCGCTTGGAAGGCACATACTGGCGGAAAATGAGTCTCCCCTTGAACGCAATGAGAGACTCATCAACCGCGACCTCTCTTCCAGGTACATTGGCCTCCATGAATTTGGCCCCAAAGTGATCGATGACCGGCCGTATCTTATACAGACGGTCATGGGCAGGATCACCTTGGGGTGGACATGCTGCATTATCGGAATAATGCAGACATTTCCGGATGGCCTCAAACCGGGAGCGTGTCATAACCGTACTGTAAAGTGGGGTCTGATATAGGACGTCCCCACTCCAGTACAGCCTGGCACTGGGTTTCTTGACCAGGCCCATATGCAGCACGAGGCCCCAAAATGTCCTCATTTCGGCTGCACTGACCGGCGTCCAGCCACCGGGCCTGGCCAAAAAGGAGCCCGGGTGTTGAGCAACGAACTGTTGGGCGTACAGATTCGTCTGCTCCACCATCAGATTTACCAGTGGGTCACTGAAAAAATGACAAAAAAAGTCATATTCAGTGTAGCCCACTGTGGAAATCTGGATTCCTGATTGGCCTACGAAATCGGGAATCACGGGCTCGTATCGCTCTGGGCTACACCAGACAAGTTCACCGGCAGGGTGCTCCGGTGGATTTAACTGGTGGGCCGGGAAACCAGTACGAGCCCCAGAGCTGCTCGTACTAGTGTGGGCCACAGGGTCCCTAACATGGCGGTCCCCTTGCTCCGCCTGGCGGCGTCTCCGCCGCCTTGGGGGCTCATCATCATCGCTAGATGATGAGGAGGATGCGGATGACAACAGGAATGTGGGATCATCCTCATCCTCACTGGGACTCTCGGACTCGGAGGCAAGCTGGGCGTATGCCTCCTCGGCCGAGAACGTCCGGCGGGCCATAGGGGAGTGTGTGTCTGCGTGTATATGTGCGTGTGTGTAACTCTTTATTTGGTGTGCGTGTGTGAGGGGGCACGGGTGTTCACGAACTCACCCTAAAACGAACAGAAAAAAAATAAAATAAACTAACTAAAAAAAGGGCAAAAAATGTGGGGGAAAAAATTCAAAACCGCTGATCAACCGTCCGAAGTTGATCAGCGGTGGGGTGTGCGATGCGCTAACAGTGGCAGGGGGAGGGGGGCAAGTGGCAGCACCCCTGGGGGGTCTAGGGTCACACAGCTGTGCTGTGGACCCCAGACACCCTAACTGGGGTGATGCAATAAAAGTTCAAAAAAACTACCTTTCCCTTTTTTTTTCCCTGCCTAAACCAAACTTTCCCTAGCTGTCCCTATGTACCCGATGGGGTGCTGGGGGCAGAGATCGGGTCCTGGGGGGGCACAGATCGGGTGCAGGCAGCGGTGGCAGCAGACACGTGCAGGCAGCTCCTCTCTCCTCCGGCTCCGGAACACAAAAGGAGGAGGAGAGGAGCGCCTGCCTCTTTTGAATCTGCCGCCGGACCGCCCACAGACCAATCAGAAAGCGATCCTGAGTGGTGATGTCACCATCACCACTCAGGATCGCTGGATGGTGATTGGTGGAGTGAAATCACACCACCATCACCATCCTGTTCCGGGTTATCGGGTCTTCAGAGACCCAAATAACCCGGAAACGCAGAAAACCGCAGGTCTGAATTGACCTGCGGTTTTCTGCGATCGCATACATGGGGGGGTCACCGGACCCCCCGACGCATTTGCCCCAAGTGCCTGCTCAATGATTTGAGCAGGCACGGGGTTCCGATCGCCGCCGGCCGCGCGGCGGTGATTGAAAATGCACAGGGCGTACATGTACGCCCTGTGTCCTTAAGTACCAGGGCACAAGGGCGTACCTGTACGCCCTGTGTCCTTAAGGGGTTAAAACTACATTTCTATATACATTTCTATATACATTTTTCTCTAAATTTATTGTTCTACATGTCTTTGTTTAAAAAAATGCAATAAGTGTATATTTATTGGTTTGGGTAAAAGTTATAGCGTTTACAAACTATGGTGCAAAAATGTGAATTTCCGCTTTTTGAAGTAGCTCTGACTTTCTGAGCACCTGTCATGTTTCCTGAGGTTCTACAATGCCCAGACAGTAGAAACACCCCACAAATGACCCCATTTCGGAAAGTAGACACCCTAAGGTATTCGCTGATGGGCATAGTGAGTTCATAGAAGTTTTTATTTTTTGTCACAAGTTAGCGGAAAATTATTATTATTATTTTTTTTTTACAAAGTCTCATATTCCACTAACTTGTGACAAAAAATAAAATTTAACATGAATTAAACATACCCCTCATGGAATACCTTGGGGTGTCTTCTTTCCAAAATGGGGTCACATGTGGGGTATTTATACTTCCCTGGCACTTTAGGGTCCCTAAAGCGTAAGAAGTCAATGGGTCTGTGAAGTCAATGTCAATGGGTCTGTGAAAGAACACGGATGCACACAAGATTGGCATCCGTGTCCGTGATCCGTGGCCGTAGGTTACTTTCATACAGACGGATCCGAAGATCCGTCTGCATAAAAGCTTTTTCAGAGGTGAGTTTTCACTTCTGAAAACTCAGATCCGACAGTATAATCTAACACAGAGGCGTTCCCATGGTGATGGGGACGCTTCAGGTTAGAATATACTGAAAAACTGTGTACATGACTGCCCCCTGCTGCCTGGCAGACCCCCCCCCCCCCCCCCGTTTTTAACTCATTGGTGGCCAGTGCGGCCGCCCTCCCCTGTAGTTAACTCATTGGTGTCCAGTGGGCCCCCCCCCTCCCTCCCCTGTAGTTAACTCATTGGTGTCCAGTGATCCCCCCCTCCCTCCCCTGTAGTTAACTCATTGGTGTCCCGGTTGCCATGGTTACCGATTGGAGCCCCAGCGATTACACTGGGACTCCGATCGGTACTCTCCACTGCCACCAATGATAGGGGGGGCGATTTTAATTAGGAGGGGGAGGGAGGGGAGAGGGCCCACTGGCCACCAATGAGTTATCTACAGCGGAGGGAGGGGGGCCCACTGGACACCAATGAGTTAACTACAGGGGAGGGAGGGGGGCCCACTGGCCACCAATGAGTTAAAAACAGGGGGGAGGGGGGGTCTGCCCCCTGCTGCCTGGCAGCACCTGTCAGGCAGCAGGGGGCAGTCATGTACACAGTTTTTCAGTATATTCTAACCTGAAGCGTCCCCATCACCATGGGAACGCCTCTGTGTTAGAATATACTGTTGGATCTGAGTTTCACGATCTAGCTCATATCCGACAGTATATTCTAACATAGAGGCGTTCCCATGGTGATGGGGACGCTTCAAGTTAAAATATACCATCGGATTGGAGAAAACTCCAATCCGATGGTATAAAAGAACTCCAGACTTTACATTGAAAGTCAATGGGGACGGATCCGTTTGAAATGGCACCATATTGTGTCAACGTCAAACGGATCCGTCCCCATTGACTTGCATTGTAATTCAGGACGGATCCGTTTGGCTCCGCACGGCCAGGCGGACACCAAAACAACTTTTTTTTCATGTCCGTGGATCCTCCAAAAATCAAGGAAGACCCACGGACGAAAAAACGGTCACGGATCACGGACCTACGGACCCCGTTTTTGCGGACCATGAAAAAAAACTGCCGTGTGCATGAGGCCTAAGAGGGCATTTTTAGGCATTTGGATTCTCACGCTTTAGGGCCCCTAAAATGCCAGGGTAGTATAAATACCCCACAAGTGACCCCATTTTGGAAAGAAGACACCCCAAGGTATTCCGTGAGGGACATGGCGAGTTCCTAGATAAAAATATTTTTTTATTTTTTTTTGGGCACAAGTTAATGGAAAATGATTTTGTAAGAGAAAAAAACAAAAAAATTATTCTATGAACTCGCCATGCCCCTCAAAAGTGATCTTTTTATAGCGCCACAGCGATTTTACGGTGTTTTTGCAGTGATCAGAATAAAAAAATTCAGTCACTGCGGTGGGGCTGAACTGAAAAATTTAGGAGCCAAATCAAATTTTTAGTCACCGAATCAAAATGTTGGTATCGTGACAATGCTACGCCGATCAGATCGGCATAGGGTTGTTTTGATACCAAAATTTTGATTCGCTTTCGTCACCATAAAAAAAGTATTGTGATACTCAAGACCGCGCAAAAAAAAACAACACCAAAAAAAGCCGCGTGCATTTCGCATTTTATAAAACATTCGGCCCATAATAGAACAGTCCTATCCTATTTTTTGGGGTGACAAGGTGACTAAAAAATGGCGATTGCTCACCGCATAGGAGATATTTTTTAATAATTTAATAGTTTGGACTTTTCGGATGCAGCGCTATGTAATATGTTTATTTATTGTTTATATATTTTATATGTAAAATTGGGAAAGGGGGGATTTAACCTTAATATTTTAGGGTACTTTCACACTAGTGTTTTTCTTTTCCGGCATAGAGTTCCGTCCTAGGGGCTCAATATCAGAAAAGAACTGATCAGGCATATCCCCATGGATTCTGACTGGAGAGCGATCCGTTCAGGATGCATCAGGACGTCTTCAGTTCAGTCATTAGGACTGTTCAGGTAAAATATAAAAACGCAGTATGCTACGGTTTTATCTCCGGTGGAAAAAAACCTGAAGATTTGCCTGAATGCCGGAACCAGCATTTTTTCCCATAGGAATGTATTAGTGCCGGATCTGGCATTCAAAATACCGGAATGCACCCGCACTGAATCCGGACCCATTCACTTCTATGAGGCTGTGCACATGAGCGGTGATTTTCACACATCACTTGTGCGTTGCGTGAAAATCGCAGCATGCTCTATGTTGTGCGTTTTTCACGCAATGCAGGCCCCATAGAAGCTAATGGGGCTGCGTGAAAATCGCAAGCAAGTGCGGATGCGGTACGATTTTCACTCATGGTTGCTAGGAGACAGTCTATTCACTGTGTTATTTTCCCTTATAACAGGGTTATGAATACAGACTGCAAAGTAGAAGGTCAATATAATAAACATTGGCGCAGTGCGCCCCCCAACACCCCAGTATGATAACCATTGGTGGCGCAGTGTGCTCCCCCAATATAATTAACATTGGCGCAGTGCGCCCCCCCATCACCCCAGTATGATAAGCATTGGTGGCGCAGTGTGCCCCCCTCAATATAATAAACATTGGTGGCGCAGTGTGCCCCCTCAATATAATAAACATTGGTGGCGCAGTGTGCCCCCCTCAATATAATAAACATTGGTGGCGCAGTGTGCCCCCCTCAATATAATAAACATTGGTGGCACAGTGTGCCCCCCTCAATATAATAAACATTGGTGGCGCAGTGTGCCCCCTCAATATAATAAACATTGGTGGCGCAGTGTGCCCCCTCAATATAATAAACATTGGTGGCGCAGTGTGCCCCCTCAATATAATAACATTGGTGGCGCAGTGTGCCCCCCTCAATATAATAAACATTGGTGGCGCAGTGTGCCCCCCTCAATATAATAAACATTGGTGGCGCAATGCGCCCCCCCCTCAATATAATGAACATTTGTGGCGTAGTGGGCAGTGCCAATGAGGGTTAAAAAAAATAATAATAATTAACTCACCTCCTCCAATTGATCGTCTCCTGTTCTTTCTTCGGGACCTGTCAAAGGACCTGTGGTGACATCACTGTGCTCATCACATGATTCATCACCATGGTAATGGACCATGTGATGAGCTCAGTGACATCACCACAGGTCCTGAAGAAAGAACAGGAGACCGGCAGCTACGCAATCAACTGGAGGAGGTGAGTTAATTTAAAAAAAAATATGTAACCCTCATTGGCACTTCCCACTGAGCCACCAATGTTTCTTATACTGGGGGGGGGGCACACTGTGCCACCAATGTTTCTTATACTGGGGTGTGGGGGGCACACTGTGCCACCAATGTTTCTTATACTGGGGTGTGGGGGGCACACTGTGCCACCAATGTTTCTTATACTGGGGTGTGGGGGGCACACTGTGCTACCAATGTTTCTTATACTGGGGTGTTGGGGAGCACGCTGTGCCACCAATGTTTCTTATACTGGGGGGGCACACTGTGCCACCAATGTTTCTTATACTGGGGTGTGGGGGGCACACTGTGCCACCAATGTTTCTTATACTGGGGTGTGGGGGGCACACTGTGCTACCAATGTTTCTTATACTGGGGTGTTGGGGAGCACGCTGTGCCACCAATGTTTCTTATACTGGGGGGGGGCACACTGTGCCACCAATGTTTCTTATACTGGGGTGTGGGGGGCACACTGTGCCACCAATGTTTCTTATACTGGGGTGTTGGGGAGCACGCTGTGCCACCAATGTTTCTTATACTGGGGGGGGCACACTGTGCCACCAATGTTTCTTATACTGGGGTGTGGGGGGCACACTGTGCCACCAATGTTTCTTATACTGGGGTGTGGGGGGCACACTGTGCCACCAATGTTTCTTATACTGGGGTGTGGGGGGCACACTGTGCCACCAATGTTTCTTATACTGGGGTGTTGGGGGGCACACTGTGCCACCAATGTTTCTTATACTGGGGTGTTGGGGGGGGGGGCAGCACTGCGCCACCAATGTTTCTTATACTGGGGTGTTGGGGGGGGGGCACACTGTACAGGGAGTCTAAGAAAGAATCGAATGAGTCACTAACTAAGTCGGATCTTTAGATTCTTTTCACCTGCGACTCATTCGATTCTTTCATCCTGTACTTGTCAGTGACTCAGAGCTGCTAGTGTTTGCCTTGCCTCAGCTCTGATTGGTTGGTGGGGCGGGAAGGGGAGGGGCTGGCAGCAGCAGCTTCCACTCTAGGATCAGATTACACTCCTCCCGAGCCCCTCCCCTCCCTGCTGCCAGCGGCTCTGCTATTGTGTGCTGTGACTCACTGCCTCAGCTCTGATTGGTTGGTGGGCGGGGAGGGGAGGGGCTGGCAGCAGCAGCTTCCACTCTAAGAACATCGGCGGCGGCAGAGAACTATCAGCTCCTGTGCCCGTCGCTGTTCTACTGCAGAGCTGCCGCGGAGGGTCTAGTCGCAAATGGCGACAAGACTAAAAAGTCTTGTCGCCATTTGTGAATTCTAAGTCGCATTGGCGACCATTTTGGTCGCCATCTGGAGCCCTGAAGTGTGCGCACAAGATCAGGCCTGATCGGGTGAACACTGCGTTTTTTGTAGAGCCTATAGAACATGTCCTATTCTTCTCCGCAATTGCGGACAAGAAAAGGCATTTTCTATATAGTTCTGGCAATGTGCGGATCCGCAAAATGCAGAAAGCACATTGCTGGTGTCCGTGTTTTGTGGATCCGCAAAACACATACAGACGTCTGAATGGAGCCTGACAGGGGGGTGATCAGGAGTTAATTAGTGACGGGGGGTGTAGGGTGGCGCTTGGTGCTACTTACTGAGCTGCCTGTGTCCTCTGGTGGTCGATCCAAACAAAAGGGACACCAGATGACCAGGTAGCGGAATATCAGACGCGGTTATCAAAACAGCATCTGATATACCTTTCAAGGGTTAAAAAATAAATAAATCGCATCTACAGCCTGCCAGCACGTGATCGCCGCTGGCAGGCTGTAGACGCACTCGTTTACCTGACGTTTTCTGTGAACGCGCGCTCCTGCGTTCACAGGAAATCTCGCATCTCGCGCCGAAGATAAACAAACCGGCCGACTCCGGACCGCAATCCTGCGTTAGGCGGTTAACCAGTAATAGTCCAGCTTTCTGTCGCACCACCATCTTCCTGGGGGATTTCACGTGGTTGTAACTGGGGATGAGCACATTTCATATTTTGACATTCGTTTTTCGGTTCGGGTTGTGGTATTTACTGAATTGCGTTATGGATTCCGGTACCACGCACCCTAATGCAATCCCATAACGGAAAGCCTTTAGAGGCATTCCGTTATTCATTCCGTCATAATAGAAGTCTATGGCCTGTATAGCGGATCCGTCCGGTTTACGTTACGCTGGAGTCCTCTCCTGCATAAGGGCACTTTCACACTGGCGTTTTTCTTTTCCGGCGCTGAGTTCCGTCCTTGGGGCTCTATACCGGAAAAGAACTGATCAGTTTCATCCCCAGGCATTCTGAATGGAGAGCGATACGCTCAGGAAGCATCAGGACGTCTTCAGTTCAGCGCGCTACGGTTTTCTCTCCGGCGAAAAAAACTGAAGACTTGCCTGAACGCCAGATCCGGCATTTTTTCCCATAGGAATGTATTAGCGCCGGATCTGGCATTCAGAATACCGGAATGCCGGATCCGTTGTTCCGGCATGCACATGCGCAGATCAGTAAAAATGAGAAAAAATGTACAAGACGGATCTGTCGGTCCGCATGACAAGCGGAGAGACGGATCCGTCCTTGCAATGCATTTGTGAGACGGATCCGGATCCGTCTCACAAATGCTTTCAGTCAGCGGCAGATCGGCGGATCCGGTGGCCAGTTCCGACGACGGAACTGCCCGCCAGATCACACTGCCGCTAGTGTGAAAGTAGCCTAACATAAACCGGACGGATCCGTTATGCAGGCCATAGACTTTTATTATGACGGAATGAATAACGGAATGCCTCTAAAGGCTTTCCGCTATGGGATTGTATTAGGGCGCGTGGTACCGGAATCCATAACGCAATTCACATTATACCACAACCCGAAAACAAATGTCCAAATATGGAATTCGCTCATCCCTAGTTGTATCTGCAATGTCTCCCCCCGATCACTGCTTCCTCATAGACCTTGGTGGTGCAGTGGCATCATACTGATGACCTACTACCCTCAGGACAGGTTAATATCCTGCGACGGATCTCAATAGCGGAAAGGGAAAGCGCAGGTGTGAGACTAGCCTAAGCCAGTTTTCCTCCACACCAGTTTGGATTAATCTCCCCAGGGCCGTCTTTGCCGCAGGGCAAAAGGGGCAGCTGCCCTGGGCCCAGTTGCTCCTGGGGGCCCTCGCGACTCCCATCCACTGACTCTGACTGTCTATGCAGCAGTCTTCTTCACTAGAACAACTTGAACTTACAAGCGAAGCACTTCGGCGCCCGTCACGTGATAGAAGGGGGTGTCCCTCACCTCAGCCTGGTGAGTGGTGCCACGGCTGAGCAGCTAGCAGCAGGACTAAGTCCCCGCCTCCGGTCCGGAGCTAAAGGGGTTGGGTGGCGGTGGTGACCACTGCCAGAACCAGACCGGGGACTCACTCACATGATGTCACCGTCCTGACCTAATAGTAGTAGTACCAGTACCTTAAGGTAGTCAGCCAGCCAGACCTGCAGCCTGCCACTGCCGCGCCAGGAGGGGAGGACCGAGGTGAGGTAAAGCAACTGCTGCGCTTATATATATTGACTTTATTTGATATCTGAATGTGGTTTAATAATTAACCCCAGATCCGACCATTCATAAATTAGTGGGGGATAAGGGATTATTATAGAGACAGACGGCCCCAGGAGACATAAGGGGTTGTGTTGGGTAAGGGTTCTTCTCTCTGTCTGACTGTGGCCTGGGGCCACCACCGGCCACATTTACTAATCTTTACTCAGGGGGGGCCTGGGGGGCCCTCATGGTGTGGACTGGTCATTTTCACTAAGGAATATAGTTTAACCATTTATGTGCCAAAGAGAAATAAGAAGTCAGCTCCAATCAGATATCTGCACATAGACCAAGACGCTGGGTCCGTGCAGATGTCTGATGGAGCTGACTTAGTGACCAGTCCACACCATGAGGGCCCCCCTGAGTAAAGATTAGTAAATGTGGCCGGTGGTGGCCCCAGGCCACAGTTCAGCAGACAGAACCCAGCTCCTTTGTCTCCCGTCTCTAATAATCCCCCACTAATGGGGTTATTTAAATTACTGGGGGATTATTAGAGACGGGAGACAAAATAGTTGGGTTCTCTCTGTCTGCTGAACTGGGGCCTGGGGCCACCACCGGCCACATTTACTAATCTTTACTCAGGGGGGCCCTCATGGTGTGGACTGGACATTTTTTCTAAGGAATATAGTTTAACCATTTATGTGCAAAAGAGGAAGTCAGCTCCAATCAGATATCTGCACATAGACCAAGACGCTGGGTCTTGGAGATTGGAGCTGACTTAGTGACTTATTTTTTTCTCTTTTGCACATAAACGGTTAAACTATATTCCTTTGAAAAAATGACCAGTCCACACCATGAGGGCCCCCCCTGAGCAGCGGGTGACACCAGCCATAGCAACGCCGCTGCCTCTATCTGTTTTACAGCGCGTTCCCACCAATGCTTCCCTATGGGAATGGTTCTCACCTGAGCGTTTTACAGCGCGTTCCCACCAATGCTTCCCTATGGGAATGGTTCACACCTGAGCGTTTTACAGCGCGTTCCCACCAATGCTTCCCTATGGGAATGGTTCTCACCTGAGCGTTTTACAGCGCGTTCCCACCAATGCTTCCCTATGGGAATGGTTCTCACCTGAGCGTTTTACAGCGCGTTCCCACCAATGCTTCCCTATGGGAATGGTTCTCACCTGAGCGTTTTACAGCGCGTTCCCACCAATGCTTCCCTATGGGAATGGTTCTCACCTGAGCGTTTTACAGCGCGTTCCCACCAATGCTTCCCTATGGGAATGGTTCTCACCTGAGCGTTTTACAGCGCGTTCCCACCAATGCTTCCCTATGGGAATGGTTCTCACCTGAGCGTTTTACAGCGCGTTCCCACCAATGCTTCCCTATGGGAATGGTTCTCACCTGAGCGTTTTACAGCGCGTTCCCACCAATGCTTCCCTATGGGAATGGTTCTCACCTGAGCGTTTTACAGCGCGTTCCACCAATGCTTCCCTATGGGAATGGTTCTCACCTGAGCGTTTTACAGCGCGTTCCCACCAATGCTTCCCTATGGGAATGGTTCTCACCTGAGCGTTTTACAGCGCGTTCCCACCAATGCTTCCCTATGGGAATGGTTCTCACCTGAGCGTTTTACAGCGCGTTCCCACCAATGCTTCCCTATGGGAATGGTTCTCACCTGAGCGTTTTACAGCGCGTTCCCACCAATGCTTCCCTATGGGAATGGTTCTCACCTGAGCGTTTTACAGCGCGTTCCCACCAATGCTTCCCTATGGGAATGGTTCTCACCTGAGCGTTTTACAGCGCGTTCCCACCAATGCTTCCCTATGGGAATGGTTCTCACCTGAGCGTTTTACAGCGCGTTCCCACCAATGCTTCCCTATGGGAATGGTTCTCACCTGAGCGTTTTACAGCGCGTTCCCACCAATGCTTCCCTATGGGAATGGTTCTCACCTGAGCGTTTTACAGCGCGTTCCCACCAATGCTTCCCTATGGGAATGGTTCTCACCTGAGCGTTTTACAGCGCGTTCCCACCAATGCTTCCCTATGGGAATGGTTCTCACCTGAGCGTTTTACAGCGCGTTCCCACCAATGCTTCCCTATGGGAATGGTTCTCACCTGAGCGTTTTACAGCGCGTTCCCACCAATGCTTCCCTATGGGAATGGTTCTCACCTGAGCGTTTTACAGCGCGTTCCCACCAATGCTTCCCTATGGGAATGGTTCTCACCTGAGCGTTTTACAGCGCGTTCCCACCAATGCTTCCCTATGGGAATGGTTCTCACCTGAGCGTTTTACAGCGCGTTCCCACCAATGCTTCCCTATGGGAATGGTTCTCACCTGAGCGTTTTACAGCGCGTTCCCACCAATGCTTCCCTATGGGAATGGTTCTCACCTGAGCGTTTTACAGCGCGTTCCCACCAATGCTTCCCTATGGGAATGGTTCTCACCTGAGCGTTTTACAGCGCGTTCCCACCAATGCTTCCCTATGGGAATGGTTCTCACCTGAGCGTTTTACAGCGCGTTCCCACCAATGCTTCCCTATGGGAATGGTTCTCACCTGAGCGTTTTACAGCGCGTTCCCACCAATGCTTCCCTATGGGAATGGTTCTCACCTGAGCGTTTTACAGCGCGTTCCCACCAATGCTTCCCTATGGGAATGGTTCTCACCTGAGCGTTTTACAGCGCGTTCCCACCAATGCTTCCCTATGGGAATGGTTCTCACCTGAGCGTTTTACAGCGCGTTCCCACCAATGCTTCCCTATGGGAATGGTTCTCACCTGAGCGTTTTACAGCGCGTTCCCACCAATGCTTCCCTATGGGAATGGTTCTCACCTGAGCGTTTTACAGCGCGTTCCCACCAATGCTTCCCTATGGGAATGGTTCTCACCTGAGCGTTTTACAGCGCGTTCCCACCAATGCTTCCCTATGGGAATGGTTCTCACCTGAGCGTTTTACAGCGCGTTCCCACCAATGCTTCCCTATGGGAATGGTTCTCACCTGAGCGTTTTACAGCGCGTTCCCACCAATGCTTCCCTATGGGAATGGTTCTCACCTGAGCGTTTACAGCGCGTTCCCACCAATGCTTCCCTATGGGAATGGTTCTCACCTGAGCGTTTTACAGCGCGTTCCCACCAATGCTTCCCTATGGGAATGGTTCTCACCTGAGCGTTTTACAGCGCGTTCCCACCAATGCTTCCCTATGGGAATGGTTCTCACCTGAGCGTTTACAGCGCGTTCCCACCAATGCTTCCCTATGGGAATGGTTCTCACCTGAGCGTTTTACAGCGCGTTCCCACCAATGCTTCCCTATGGGAATGGTTCTCACCTGAGCGTTTTACAGCGCGTTCCCACCAATGCTTCCCTATGGGAATGGTTCTCACCTGAGCGTTTTACAGCGCGTTCCCACCAATGCTTCCCTATGGGAATGGTTCTCACCTGAGCGTTTTACAGCGCGTTCCCACCAATGCTTCCCTATGGGAATGGTTCTCACCTGAGCGTTTTACAGCGCGTTCCCACCAATGCTTCCCTATGGGAATGGTTCTCACCTGAGCGTTTTACAGCGCGTTCCCACCAATGCTTCCCTATGGGAATGGTTCTCACCTGAGCGTTTTACAGCGCGTTCCCACCAATGCTTCCCTATGGGAATGGTTCTCACCTGAGCGTTTTACAGCGCGTTCCCACCAATGCTTCCCTATGGGAATGGTTCTCACCTGAGCGTTTTACAGCGCGTTCCCACCAATGCTTCCCTATGGGAATGGTTCTCACCTGAGCGTTTTACAGCGCGTTCCCACCAATGCTTCCCTATGGGAATGGTTCTCACCTGAGCGTTTTACAGCGCGTTCCCACCAATGCTTCCCTATGGGAATGGTTCTCACCTGAGCGTTTTACAGCGCGTTCCCACCAATGCTTCCCTATGGGAATGGTTCTCACCTGAGCGTTTACAGCGCGTTCCCACCAATGCTTCCCTATGGGAATGGTTCTCACCTGAGCGTTTTACAGCGCGTTCCCACCAATGCTTCCCTATGGGAATGGTTCTCACCTGAGCGTTTTACAGCGCGTTCCCACCAATGCTTCCCTATGGGAATGGTTCTCACCTGAGCGTTTTACAGCGCGTTCCCACCAATGCTTCCCTATGGGAATGGTTCTCACCTGAGCGTTTTACAGCGCGTTCCCACCAATGCTTCCCTATGGGAATGGTTCTCACCTGAGCGTTTTACAGCGCGTTCCCACCAATGCTTCCCTATGGGAATGGTTCTCACCTGAGCGTTTTACAGCGCGTTCCCACCAATGCTTCCCTATGGGAATGGTTCTCACCTGAGCGTTTTACAGCGCGTTCCCACCAATGCTTCCCTATGGGAATGGTTCTCACCTGAGCGTTTTACAGCGCGTTCCCACCAATGCTTCCCTATGGGAATGGTTCTCACCTGAGCGTTTTACAGCGCGTTCCCACCAATGCTTCCCTATGGGAATGGTTCTCACCTGAGCGTTTTACAGCGCGTTCCCACCAATGCTTCCCTATGGGAATGGTTCTCACCTGAGCGTTTTACAGCGCGTTCCCACCAATGCTTCCTATGGGAATGGTTCACACCTGAGCGTTTTACAGCGCGTTCCCACCAATGCTTCCCTATGGGAATGGTTCTCACCTGAGCGTTTTACAGCGCGTTCCCACCAATGCTTCCCTATGGGAATGGTTTCACCTGAGCGTTTTACAGCGCGTTCCCACCAATGCTTCCCTATGGGAATGGTTCTCACCTGAGCGTTTTACAGCGCGTTCCCACCAATGCTTCCCTATGGGAATGGTTCTCACCTGAGCGTTTTACAGCGCGTTCCCACCAATGCTTCCCTATGGGAATGGTTCTCACCTGAGCGTTTTACAGCGCGTTCCCACCAATGCTTCCCTATGGGAATGGTTCTCACCTGAGCGTTTTACAGCGCGTTCCCACCAATGCTTCCCTATGGGAATGGTTCTCACCTGAGCGTTTTACAGCGCGTTCCCCCAATGCTTCCCTATGGGAATGGTTCTCACCTGAGCGTTTTACAGCGCGTTCCCACCAATGCTTCCCTATGGGAATGGTTCTCACCTGAGCGTTTTACAGCGCGTTCCCACCAATGCTTCCCTATGGGAATGGTTCTCACCTGAGCGTTTTACAGCGCGTTCCCACCAATGCTTCCCTATGGGAATGGTTCTCACCTGAGCGTTTTACAGCGCGTTCCCACCAATGCTTCCCTATGGGAATGGTTCTCACCTGAGCGTTTTACAGCGCGTTCCCACCAATGCTTCCCTATGGGAATGGTTCTCACCTGAGCGTTTTACAGCGCGTTCCCACCAATGCTTCCCTATGGGAATGGTTCTCACCTGAGCGTTTTACAGCGCGTTCCCACCAATGCTTCCCTATGGGAATGGTTCTCACCTGAGCGTTTTACAGCGCGTTCCCACCAATGCTTCCCTATGGGAATGGTTCTCACCTGAGCGTTTTACAGCGCGTTCCCACCAATGCTTCCCTATGGGAATGGTTCTCACCTGAGCGTTTTACAGCGCGTTCCCACCAATGCTTCCCTATGGGAATGGTTCTCACCTGAGCGTTTTACAGCGCGTTCCCACCAATGCTTCCCTATGGGAATGGTTCTCACCTGAGCGTTTTACAGCGCGTTCCCACCAATGCTTCCCTATGGGAATGGTTCTCACCTGAGCGTTTTACAGCGCGTTCCCACCAATGCTTCCCTATGGGAATGGTTCTCACCTGAGCGTTTTACAGCGCGTTCCCACCAATGCTTCCCTATGGGAATGGTTCTCACCTGAGCGTTTTACAGCGCGTTCCCACCAATGCTTCCCTATGGGAATGGTTCTCACCTGAGCGTTTTACAGCGCGTTCCCACCAATGCTTCCCTATGGGAATGGTTCTCACCTGAGCGTTTTACAGCGCGTTCCCACCAATGCTTCCCTATGGGAATGGTTCTCACCTGAGCGTTTTACAGCGCGTTCCCACCAATGCTTCCCTATGGGAATGGTTCTCACCTGAGCGTTTTACAGCGCGTTCCCACCAATGCTTCCCTATGGGAATGGTTCACACCTGAGCGTTTTACAGCGCGTTCCCACCAATGCTTCCCTATGGGAATGGTTCTCACCTGAGCGTTTTACAGCGCGTTCCCACCAATGCTTCCCTATGGGAATGGTTCACACCTGAGCGTTTTACAGCGCGTTCCCACCAATGCTTCCCTATGGGAATGGTTCACACCTGAGCATTTTACAGCGCGTTCCCACCAATGCTTCCCTATGGGAATGGTTCTCACCTGAGCGTTTTACAGCGCGTTCCCACCAATGCTTCCCTATGGGAATGGTTCTCACCTGAGCGTTTTACAGCGCGTTCCCACCAATGCTTCCCTATGGGAATGGTTCTCACCTGAGCGTTTTACAGCGCGTTCCCACCAATGCTTCCCTATGGGAATGGTTCTCACCTGAGCGTTTTACAGCGCGTTCCCACCAATGCTTCCCTATGGGAATGGTTCTCACCTGAGCGTTTTACAGCGCGTTCCCACCAATGCTTCCCTATGGGAATGGTTCTCACCTGAGCGTTTTACAGCGCGTTCCCACCAATGCTTCCCTATGGGAATGGTTCTCACCTGAGCGTTTTACAGCGCGTTCCCACCAATGCTTCCCTATGGGAATGGTTCACACCTGAGCGTTTTACAGCGCGTTCCCACCAATGCTTCCCTATGGGAATGGTTCACACCTGAGCGTTTTACAGCGCGTTCCCACCAATGCTTCCCTATGGGAATGGTTCTCACCTGAGCGTTTTACAGCGCGTTCCCACCAATGCTTCCCTATGGGAATGGTTCACACCTGAGCGTTTTACAGCGCGTTCCCACCAATGCTTCCCTATGGGAATGGTTCTCACCTGAGCGTTTACAGCGCGTTCCCACCAATGCTTCCCTATGGGAATGGTTCTCACCTGAGCGTTTTACAGCGCGTTCCCACCAATGCTTCCCTATGGGAATGGTTCTCACCTGAGCGTTTTACAGCGCGTTCCCACCAATGCTTCCCTATGGGAATGGTTCACACCTGAGCGTTTTACAGCGCGTTCCCACCAATGCTTCCCTATGGGAATGGTTCACACCTGAGCGTTTTACAGCGCGTTCCCACCAATGCTTCCCTATGGGAATGGTTCTCACCTGAGCGTTTTACAGCGCGTTCCCACCAATGCTTCCCTATGGGAATGGTTCTCACCTGAGCGTTTTACAGCGCGTTCCCACCAATGCTTCCCTATGGGAATGGTTCTCACCTGAGCGTTTTACAGCGCGTTCCCACCAATGCTTCCCTATGGGAATGGTTCTCACCTGAGCGTTTTACAGCGCGTTCCCACCAATGCTTCCCTATGGGAATGGTTCTCACCTGAGCGTTTTACAGCGCGTTCCCACCAATGCTTCCCTATGGGAATGGTTCTCACCTGAGCGTTTTACAGCGCGTTCCCACCAATGCTTCCCTATGGGAATGGTTCTCACCTGAGCGTTTTACAGCGCGTTCCCACCAATGCTTCCCTATGGGAATGGTTCTCACCTGAGCGTTTTACAGCGCGTTCCCACCAATGCTTCCCTATGGGAATGGTTCTCACCTGAGCGTTTTACAGCGCGTTCCCACCAATGCTTCCCTATGGGAATGGTTCTCACCTGAGCGTTTTACAGCGCGTTCCCACCAATGCTTCCCTATGGGAATGGTTCTCACCTGAGCGTTTTACAGCGCGTACGATCGCGCTGTAAAACGCCCGATGCCCCAAGAAGTACATGAGCTTCTTTGGGGCGTCTTGTCGCGCGTTCCCGTCCATAGACTTCAGCGGGAACACGCGACAATGGGCGTTCGCTTGTCTCTGTATGCGCGATTGCAAACGCCGGTACAATGGCACATACAGAGCGCTCCACCGCGAACGCTCAGGTCTGAACCCGCTGCAGTGCACGGCAGGCTCGCTTTTCTGAAGGAAGGTGAACTGTCTGAACTCTGAACGGCTGCTCAGTCAGTAGTGGCATGTGACACATGTGGCAATAATAGTGTGTCTGGTAAAGACCTGTGTCACGTCATGTGTGATGTGCATCCCAATGATGCCATACATACGTGTGCAGATACGGGTCCTGAACTCCTGTGAGGCTGCAGGGCAGGGGGTGGTGTGGACCACTCCTGAGACTGCATGTGCTTAGGACTCATTCACACGGCCGTTGTTTGGGTCCGCATCCGAGCCGATGTGGACCCATTCACTGTGTGTTGTGGTGGAGGCGTGATTGCATGCTAGGGTGTGTGAAGGCGGGATCCAGGGGGCCAGTGGCATAGGGATCGCCATAGCAACCATAGCAGTGGCTATGGGGCCCTACGCCACTGGGGGCCCACCCGTCCAGACCGCATCATTTTTATTTTATTTTTTATACATCACAGCACTCACAGGCAGCCAGGGCCGACCGCCCGCCCAGTGTAGTGGGCGGGGCGCGGGCGGTCCAACATGAGGTAGGCCGGCGGATGCGGTGGAGGGGGCCGGAACGGGGGCGTAGCGGAGGCGGAGCCAGGCTGGCACCGGCGCCGCCCGCAGTGCAGGAAAGGAATGAATTTCCCCGCCCCCTCCACCGCCTGAGTCCGCCTCCTGAGTCCTCCCACCCAGTCTCTCTAGTTAGTAGGAGGCGGACTCAGGCGGTGGAGGGGGCGGGGCCAGGCCGGGGGGGGGGGGGGGTTGTTACCTGTCCTGCTGTGGGGAGGAGGGACTGGGAGTGGGACTATGGAGGGAGACTGGTCCCGCCTAAAACCTACTACTGCTGTCACTGGATGGCACAGAGGGGTGATGGCACCTACTTCTCCAGGCTGCCTGTGAGGACCAGACATCAGCTGTCTACAGGAAAGGCAAGTGTCTGTCTGTAGAAATAGGTGTATAACTACTTGTAAGTTCATGTGTATGTAATGTGTGTGTGTGTGTATATATATATATACACAGTATATATGTCCATATATGTGGTGAGTGCGTATGTGAGTCTGTCCATGTATGTGGTGAGTGCCTGTATGAGTGAGTCCATGTATGTGGTGAGTGCGTGTATGAGTGCGTATGTGAGTCTGTCCATGTATGTGGTGAGTGCCTGTATGAGTGCATCCATGTATGTGGTGAATGCGTGTATGAGTGCGTCCATGTATGTGGTGAGTGTATGAGTGCGTCCATGTATGTGGTGTATGAGTGCGTCCATGTATATGGTGAGTGCGTGTATGAGTGAGTCCATGTATATGGTGAATGCGTGTATGAGTGAGTCCATGTATGTGGTGAGTGCCTGTATGAGTGAGTCCATGTATGTAGTGAGTGCCTGTATGAGTGCATCCATGTATGTGGTGAATGCGTGTATGAGTGCGTCCATGTATATGGTGAGTGTATGAGTGCATCCATGTATGTGGTGAATGCGTGTATGAGTGCGTCCATGTATATGGTGAATGCGTGTATGAGTGCGTCCATGTATGTGGTGAGTGCCTGTATGAGTGCGTCCATGTATGTGGTGAGTGCCTTTATGAGTGCGTCCATGTATGTGGTGAGTGCCTGTATGAGTGCATCCATGTATGTGGTGAATGCGTGTATGAGTGCGTCCATGTATATGGTG
The DNA here is from genome assembly GCF_014858855.1 of Bufo gargarizans. Lineage (NCBI taxonomy): Eukaryota > Metazoa > Chordata > Amphibia > Anura > Bufonidae > Bufo > Bufo gargarizans. The sequence goes on from NW_025334673.1 coordinate 176,399, forward strand.
AATGCGTGTATGAGTGCGTCCATGTATGTGGTGAGTGCGTGTATGAGTGAGTCCATGTATATGGTGAATGCGTGTATGAGTGAGTCCATGTATGTGGTGAGTGCCTGTATGAGAGCGTCCATGTATGTAGTGAGTGCCTGTATGAGTGCATCCATGTATGTGGTGAATGCGTGTATGAGTGCGTCCATGTATATGGTGAGTGTATGAGTGCATCCATGTATGTGGTGAATGCGTGTATGAGTGCGTCCATGTATATGGTGAATGCGTGTATGAGTGCGTCCATGTATGTGGTGAGTGCGTGTATGAGTGAGTCCATGTATATGGTGAATGCGTGTATGAGTGAGTCCATGTATGTGGTGAGTGCCTGTATGAGAGCGTCCATGTATGTAGTGAGTGCGTGTATGAGTGCGTCCATGTATGTGGTGAGTGCGTGTATGAGTGAGTCCATGTATATGGTGAATGCGTGTATGAGTGAGTCCATGTATGTGGTGAGTGCCTGTATGAGAGCGTCCATGTATGTAGTGAGTGCGTGTATGAGTGCGTCCATGTATGTGGTGAGTGCCTGTATGAGTGCGTCCATGTATGTGGTGAATGCGTGTATGACTGCGTCCATGTATGTGGTGAGTGCGTATGTGAGTCTGTCCATGTATGTGGTGAGTGCGTGTATGAGTGAGTCCATGTATATGGTGAATGCGTGTATGAGTGAGTCCATGTATGTGGTGAGTGCCTGTATGAGAGCATCCATGTATGTAGTGAGTGCGTGTATGAGTGCGTCCATGTATGTGGTGAGTGCCTGTATGAGAGCATCCATGTATGTGGTGAGTGCCTGTATGAGTGAGTCCATGTATGTGGTGAGTGCCTGTATGAGTGCGTCCATGTATATGGTGAATGCGTGTATGAGTGAGTCCATGTATGTAGTGAGTGCCTGTATGAGAGCGTCCATGTATGTAGTGAATGCGTGTATGAGTGCGTCCATGTATATGGTGAGTGCCTGTATAAGAGCGTCCATATATGTGGTGAATGCGTGTATGAGTGCATCCATGTATATGGTGAATGCGTGTATGAGTGAGTCCATGTATGTGGTGAGTGCCTGTATGAGAGCGTCCATGTATGTAGTGAGTGCGTGTATGAGTGCGTCCATGTATGTGGTGAGTGCCTGTATACGTGCGTCCATGTATGTGGTGAGTGCCTGTATACGTGCGTCCATGTATGTGGTGAGTGCCTGTATGAGAGCGTCCATGTATGTGGTGAGTGCCTGTATACGTGCGTCCATGTATGTAGTGAGTGCCTGTATAAGAGCGTCCATATATGTGGTGAGTGCGTGTATGTGAGTCTGTCCATGTATGTGGTGAGTTCCTGTATGAGTGCATCCATGTATGTGGTGAGTGCGTGTATGAGTGAGTCCATGTATGTGGTGAGTGCCTGTATGAGTGCATCCATGTATGTGGTGAATGCGTGTATGAGTGCGTCCATGTATATGGTGAATGCGTGTATGAGTGAGTCCATGTATGTTGTGAGTGCCTTTATGAGTGCGTCCATGTATGTGGTGAGTGCCTGTATGAGTGCATCCATGTATGTGGTGAATGCGTGTATGAGTGCGTCCATGTATATGGTGAGTGTATGAGTGCGTCCATGTATGTGGTGTATGAGTGCGTCCATGTATATGGTGAATGCGTGTATGAGTGAGTCCATGTATGTGGTGAGTGCGTGTATGAGTGAGTCCATGTATGTGGTGAGTGCCTGTATGAGTGAGTCCATGTATGTAGTGAGTGCCTGTATGAGTGCATCCATGTATGTGGTGAATGCGTGTATGAGTGCGTCCATGTATATGGTGAGTGTATGAGTGCATCCATGTATGTGGTGAATGCGTGTATGAGTGCGTCCATGTATATGGTGAATGCGTGTATGAGTGCGTCCATGTATGTGGTGAGTGCGTGTATGAGTGAGTCCATGTATATGGTGAATGCGTGTATGAGTGAGTCCATGTATGTGGTGAGTGCCTGTATGAGAGCGTCCATGTATGTAGTGAGTGCCTGTATGAGTGCATCCATGTATGTGGTGAATGCGTGTATGAGTGCGTCCATGTATATGGTGAGTGTATGAGTGCATCCATGTATGTGGTGAATGCGTGTATGAGTGCGTCCATGTATATGGTGAATGCGTGTATGAGTGCGTCCATGTATGTGGTGAGTGCGTGTATGAGTGAGTCCATGTATATGGTGAATGCGTGTATGAGTGAGTCCATGTATGTGGTGAGTGCCTGTATGAGAGCGTCCATGTATGTAGTGAGTGCCTGTATAAGAGCGTCCATATATGTGGTGAGTGTGTATGTGAGTCTGTCCATGTATGTGGTGAGTGCCTGTATGAGTGCATCCATGTATGTGCCGAGTGCCTGTATGAGTGCGTCCATGTATGTGGTGAGTGTATGAGTGCGTCCATGTATGTGGTGAATGCGTGTATGAGTGCGTCCATGTATATGGTGAATGCGTGTATGAGTGCGTCCATGTATGTGGTGAGTGCCTGTATGAGTGCCTCCATGTATGTGGTGAATGCGTGTATGAGTGCGTCCATGTATATGGTGAATGCGTGTATGAGTGCGTCCATGTATATGGTGAATGCGTGTATGAGTGCGTCCATGTATGTGGTGAATGCGTGTATGAGTGCGTCCATGTATGTGGTGAGTGTATGAGTGCATCCATGTATGTGGTGAATGCGTGTATGAGTGCGTCCATGTATATGGTGAATGCGTGTATGAGTGAGTCCATGTATGTGGTGAGTGCGTGTATGAGTGAGTCCATGTATGTGGTGAGTACGTGTATGAGTGCGTCCATGTATGTGGTGCGTGTATGAGTGCCTCCATGTATGTGGTGCGTGTATGAGTGCCTCCATGTATGTGGTGCGTGTATGAGTGCCTCCATGTATGTGGTGCGTGTATGAGTGCCTCCATGTATGTGGTGCGTGTATGAGTGCCTCCATGTATGTGGTGAGTGTATGAGTGTGTCCATGTATGTAGTGAGTGCGTCCATGTATGTGGTGAATGCGTGTATGAGTGCATCCATGTATGTGGTGAGTGTATGAGTGTGTCCATGTATGTAGTGAGTGCGTCCATGTATGTGGTGAATGCGTGTATGAGTGCATCCATGTATGTGGTGAGTGCATCCATGTATGTGGTGAGTGCGTCCATGTATGTGGCGAGTGTGTGTATGAGTGCGTCCATGTATGTGGTGAGTGCGTCCATGTATGTGGCGAGTGTGTGTATGAGTGAGTCCATGTATGTAGTGAGTGCCTGTATGAGTGCATCCATGTATATGGTGAATGCGTGTATGAGTGCGTCCATGTATATGGTGAATGCGTGTATGAGTGCGTCCATGTATGTGGTGAATGCGTGTATGAGTGCGTCCATGTATGTGGTGAGTGTATGAGTGCATCCATGTATGTGGTGAATGCGTGTATGAGTGCGTCCATGTATATGGTGAATGCGTGTATGAGTGAGTCCATGTATGTGGTGAGTGCGTGTATGAGTGAGTCCATGTATGTGGTGAGTACGTGTATGAGTGCGTCCATGTATGTGGTGCGTGTATGAGTGCCTCCATGTATGTGGTGCGTGTATGAGTGCCTCCATGTATGTGGTGCGTGTATGAGTGCCTCCATGTATGTGGTGCGTGTATGAGTGCCTCCATGTATGTGGTGAGTGTATGAGTGTGTCCATGTATGTAGTGAGTGCGTCCATGTATGTGGTGAATGCGTGTATGAGTGCATCCATGTATGTGGTGAGTGTATGAGTGTGTCCATGTATGTAGTGAGTGCGTCCATGTATGTGGTGAATGCGTGTATGAGTGCATCCATGTATGTGGTGAGTGCCTGTATGAGTGCATCCATGTATGTGGTGAGTGCCTGTATGAGTGCATCCATGTATGTGGTGAGTGCCTGTATGAGTGCGTCCATGTATGTGGTGAGTGCATCCATGTATGTGGTGAGTGCGTCCATGTATGTGGCGAGTGTGTGTATGAGTGCGTCCATGTATGTGGTGAGTGCGTCCATGTATGTGGCGAGTGTGTGTATGAGTGCGTCCATGTATGTAGTGAGTGCCTGTATGAGTGCGTCCATGTATGTAGTGAGTGCGTGTATGAGTGCGTCCATGTATGTAGTGAGTGCGTGTATGAGTGCGTCCATGTATGTGGTGAGTGCGTCCATGTATGTGGTGAGTGCCTGTATGAGTGCGTCCATGTATGTGGTGAGTGCGTCCATGTATGTGGTGAGTGTATGAGTGCGTCCATGTATGTGGTGAGTGCCTGTATGAGTGCGTCCATGTATGTAGTGAGTGTGTGTATGAGTGCGTCCATGTATGTGGTGAGTGCGTCCATGTATGTGGCGAGTGTGTGTATGAGTGCGTCCATTAAGTTTGGGAGGGGCCCAGTACAAAAATTTGCTGTGGGGCCCAGTCAGTTCTAGCTACGCCCCTGCAGGGGGCCCAAGTAAATTCTTGCCTCCAATCAATATTAAAGACGGCCCTGAATCTCCCCCATTGTGTGCCCTAACAGCTTGTGCCCATCACTGGTGCCCCCCCCCCCCCATGAGCTCCGCAGCCAATTCCTACAGATGCCCCAGAGCGGGTGGTACAGTTAGTTTACCTCCTGCTTCCCATCGCTCCGCTCCAGGGCTGATCTTCCGGGGCAGGGTCTGTTCACCTCTGGTCACGTGGCCGCTGCACTGGCCTCCGCAGTGATGTCACCTAGCAGTGACATTGTCATTGGCTGCAGCAGTGCACATCAACCTGTCAGTTTGGAAGTTTACATGATGGAAAACCCCTTTAAGTTGGCCCTTCACGCTTTTGCAGAGCCTGCTGAGCGTCTAATGCGTTTGGGGGTTGTCAGGACTCCCCCTCGGTGGAGAAGAAGAATCAGGCGGTTGGAGTCCAACATGGTGATCTTACCTCAAGGACATAAACCAGCGCCTGAGATGACTGGCAGCGACTTACACCCGTCTCCCTTTAAGCTTGTGAGCCAAAAGCACCCCATTCAGGCACTGATTGTCCCCTTATAGGACATCCTTGTAGGAACCTTGGACTGGTGTGTCTTCCTGAGACGACCGCCCCTTTAACAGGAGGTCCCCCCATTAAAGGGGTCCATACAAATAACATGTTCAGGCAGCGCTCCCGCTCACACGGCTATAAAGTGCTGTTCTCACCCTGGACACCGGGATCTGGGCGGATCTAGGCCGCGGCGGATGGATCCGGAGGAGCGCAGAGCTACAGTGCTGGACGTCAGCAGCAGCGCGCTCAGCCAATGGGAGGAGCCGCCGCTACACACGTGACTGCTGACGTGATTGCCCAGCGCTCCGCACAGACGTGCCTGCCGGAGTGCACAGAGCTTCCGGAGAGCAGGTGGGGGCAACAGGGGCTCGTATGTGAGGGGGCAGCAGCTGGGGCACTCAGGGGCAGCAGGTGGGGCACTCAGGGGCAATAGTACAGATCCGGGACGCAGCAGGCAGTGTAATAGGAGCCGCCGACAGTGGACGCTAGCCCCGCCCCTCCCCTCCCCGCCCTCCAACCAATCACAGCACAGGGGGAGTCGCAGGGACTCAGAGACTCATTTGAGTCTTTGAGTTAAAAGAAGCGCGAGTCCCCGAGTCCCTGCCAGGCTCCATGTAAGTCCGTCCGGGGGGAGGGGGGCATTAATCTAGCATGTAGCAGAGCTGTGTGTGTACAGGCTGCATCATGCTACACTGCTACATGCACCCTGTACAACCCCCAGCATGTCCAGCTTATTATGTACTATCAGAGTTATAGTCCTCTCTATACCTCCTCTTATAATGTACTCTGATTATATAAGAACGGCTTGGACATGCTGGGAGTTGTAATCCCATCCTCTTACTTGTCCCCCTGTAATGTGTTCTGATGTTAAATATGCTGGGAGTTGTAGTCCTCTCCTGTTATGCCTCCTGCGGTAATGAGCTCTGCATTAAGGCCAGGATGATGGATAGGCGAGGGTAGTCATCCACCTAGGGCACCACTTGGCTACCCATAGAGGGAGGCGCAGATAACACTGTGGTCTGCATAGGGCTGAGCGATATACCGCTATCCACGATATACCGCCATAGTAAAACACGGCGATGTCACCGTTTCCGAATAACCGCGGTATGAAGATATGTAAATGTCATCTAGAACTGATCATGGAGGACACGGAACGTACAGACCAAAGGGTTGGACACCTTCTCATTCAAAGAGTTTCCTTCATCTTCATGACCGATGTAGATTCGCACTGAAGGCCTCAAAACTATGAATTATCACATGTGGAATTATCTACATCACAGAAAGTGTGAAACCACTGAAAATAGGTCATATTCTAGGGTCTCACAGGAGCCGCCTTCTGCTCTGATTACTGCTTTGCACACTCTTGGCATTCTCTTGATGAGCTTCGTAGTCACCTGAGATGGTCCTCACTTCACAGGTGTGCCCTGTCAGGTGTGATAAGTGGGATTTCTGGCCTTATAGATGGGGTTGGGACCATCAGTGGTGGAGAAGTCAGGTGGACGCACAGCTGATAGTCCTACTGAATAGACTGTTAGAATGTGTATTATGGCGAGAAAAAAGCAGCTAAGTAAAGACAAGCGAGCGGCCATCATTACTTTACCCACCTCCGGACCGCTGTACGCAGATCTGCGTCCGGGAGGTGGTTGCTTTACTCCTCCTGGACGCATATACGCGTCCTCCCGCGAGAGGCGAGATTTCCTGTGAACGCGCGCACACAGGAACGGAAGGTAAGCGAGTGGATCTCCAGCCTGCCAGCGGCGATCGTTCACGGCCAGCTGGAGATCCGAATTTATTAACCCCTAACAGGTATATTAGCTGCTGTTCTGATAACCGCGTCTGATATTCCGCTACCTGGTCCTCTGGTGTCCCTTTTGTTAGGATCAACCACCAGAGGACACAGGTAGGTCAGTAATAAGTAGCATCAAACACCACTACACTACACCCCCCCTGTCACTTATTAACCCCTTATGAACCCCTGATCACCCCATATAGACTCCCTGATCACCCCCTGTCATTGATCACCCCCCTGTAAGGCTCCATTCAGACGTCCGTATGTGTTTTGCGGATCCGATCCATGTATCCGTGGATCCGTAAAAATTATACGGACGTCTGAATGGAGCCTGACTGGGGGGTGATCAATGACAGGGGGGTGATCACCCCCCCCCCCCCCTGTAAGGCTCCATTTAGACATTTTTTTTGGCCCAAGTTAGCGGAAATTATTTGTTTTTGTTTTTGTTTTTTCTTACAAAGTCTCATATTCCACTAACTTGTGTCAAAAAATAAAATCTCACATGGATTCGCCGTACCCCTCACAGAATCCAAATGCGTAACATTTATTAGACATTTATATTCCAGACTTCTCACGCTTTAGGGCCCGTAAAAAGCCAGGGCAGTATAAATACCCCACATGTGACCCCATTTCGGAAAGAAGACCCCCCAAGGTATTCCGTGAGGGGCATATTGAGTCCATGAAAGATTGACATTTTTGTCCCAAGTTAGCGGAAAGTGAGACTTTGTGAGAAAAAAAAAAAATCAATTTCCGCTAACTTATGCAAAAAAAAATAAAAAATTTCTATGAACTCGCCAGGCCCCTCATGGAATACCTTGGGGTGTCTTCTTTCCAAAGTGGGGTCACATGTGGGGTATTTCTACTGCCCTGGCATTTTATGGGGCCCTAAAGTGTGAGAAGAAGTCTGGGATCCAAATGTCTAAAAATGCCCTCCTAAAAGGAATTTGGGCCCCTTTGCGCATCTAGGCTGCAAAAAAGTGTCACACATGTGGTATCGCCGTACTCAGGAGAAGTTGGGGAATGTGTTTTGGGGTGTCTTTTTACATATACCCATGCTGGGTGAGAAAAATATCTTGGTCAAATGCCAACTTTGTATAAAAAAATGGGAAAAGTTGTCTTTTGCCAAGATATTTCTCTCACCCAGCATGGGTATATGTAAAATGACCCCCCAAAACACATTCCCCAACTTCTCCTGAGTACGGCGATACCACATGTGTGACACTTTATTGCAGCCAAGGTGGGCAAAGGGGCACATATTCCAAAGTGCACCTTTCGGATTTCGCAGGCCATTTTTTACAGATTTTGATTGCAAAGTTCTTCTCACACATTTGGGCCCCTAGAATGCCAGGGCAGTATAACTACCCCACAAGTGACCCCATTTTGGAAAGAAGACACCCCAAGGTATTCCGTGAGGGGTACGGCGAGTTCCTAGAATTTTTTATTTTTTGTCGCAAGTTAGTGGAATATGAGACTTTGTAAGAAAAAAATAAATATAAAAAATCATCATCATTTTCCGCTAACTTGTGACAAAAAATAAGAAGTTCTATGAACTCACTATGCCCATCAGCGAATACCTTAGGGTGTCTACTTTCTGAAATGGGGTCATTTGTGGGGTGTTTCTACTGTCTGGGCATTGTAGAACCTCAGGAAACATGACAGGTGCTCAGAAAGTCAGAGCTGCTTCAAAAAGCGGAAATTCACATTTTTGTACCATAGTTTGTAAACGCTATGACTTTTACCCAAACCATTTTTTTTTTTTGCCCAAACATTTTTTTTTTATCAAAGACATGTAGAACTATAAATTTAGTGAAAAATGTATATATGGATGTCGTTTTTTTTTTTTTGCAAAATTTTACAGCTGAAAGTGAAAAATGTCATTTTTTTGCAAAAAAATCATTAAATTTCGATTAATAACAAAAAAGTAAAAATGCCAGCAGCAATGAAATACCACCAAATGAAAGCTCTATTAGTGAGAAGAAAAGGAGGTAAAATTCATTTGGGTGGTAAGTTGCATGACCGATTGATAAACGGTGAAAGTAGTGCAGTGCAGAAGTGTAAAAAGTGGCCGGGTCATTAAGGGGGTTTCAGCTAGCGGGGCTGAGGGGGTTAATACTGATGTGATCTAGAACTAATCATAGAGGACTTATACATATATTTATACTGATGTGATCTAGAACTCATCATGGAGGACATGTACATATCTTTATACTGATGTGATCTAGAACTGATCAGGGAGGACATGTACATATCTTTATACTGATGTGCTCTAGAACCGATCAGGGATGACATGTACATATATTTATACTGATGTGCTCTAGAACCCATCATGGAGGACATGTATATATCTTTATACTGATGTGATCTAGAACTGATCAGGGATGACATTTACATATCTTTATACTGATGTAATCTAGAACCAATCATGGAGGACATGTATATATCTTTATACTGATGTGCTCTAGAACTGATCAGGGATGACATGTATATATCTTTATACTGATTTGATCTAGAACCCATCATGGAGGACATGTATATATCTCTATACTGATGTGATCTAGAACTGATCAGGGATGACATTTACATATCTTTATACTGATGTGCTCTAGAACCCATCATGGAGGACATGTATATATCTTTATACTGATGTGATCTAGAACCCATCATGGAGGACATGTATATATCTTTATACTGATGTGATCTAGAACTGATCAGGGATGACATTTACATATCTTTATACTGATGTGCTCTAGAACCCATCATGGAGGACATGTATATATCTTTATACTGATGTGATCTAGAACTGATCAGGGATGACATTTACATATCTTTATACTGATGTGATCTAGAACTGATCAGGGATGACATTTACATATCTTTATACTGATGTGCTCTAGATCATGGAGGACATGTATATATCTTTATACTGATGTGATCTAGAACCCATCATGGAGGACATGTATATATCTCTATACTGATGTGATCTAGAACTGATCAGGGATGACATTTACATATCTTTATACTGATGTGCTCTAGATCATGGAGGACATGTATATATCTTTATACTGATGTGCTCTAGATCATGGAGGACATGTATATATCTTTATACTGATGTGATCTAGAACTGATCAGGGATGACATTTACATATCTTTATACTGATGTGCTCTAGATCAGGGATGACATGTACATATATTTATACTGATGTGCTCTAGAACCCATCATGGAGGACATGTATATATCTTTATACTGATGTGATCTAGAACCCATCATGGAGGACATGTATATATCTCTATACTGATGTGATCTAGAACTGATCAGGGATGACATTTACATATCTTTATACTGATGTGCTCTAGATCAGGGATGACATGTACATATATTTATACTGATGTGATCTAGAACTGATCAGGGATGACATTTACATATCTTTATACTGATATGATCTAGAACCCATCATGGAGGACATGTATATATCTTTATACTGATGTGATCTAGAACTGATCAGGGATGACATTTACATATCTTTATACTGATGTGATCTAGAACCCATCATGGAGGACATGTACATATCTTTATACTGATGTGCTCTAGAACCCATCATGGAGGACATGTATATATCTCTATACTGATGTGATCTAGAACTGATCAGGGATGACATGTACATATCTTTATACTGATGTGATCTAGAACCCATCATGGAGGACATGTATATATCTCTATACTGATGTGATCTAGAACTGATCAGGGATGACATTTACATATCTTTATACTGATGTGCTCTAGATCATGGAGGACATGTATATATCTTTATACCAGGGCTCGACAAATTTCCTTTGAATCTAGGAGCCAGCTAAAAAGGTTAGGAGCCAGGTTTTTTTTTAACCTCATAAGGCTGCATTCACACGTCCGTGGTGTGTTGCGGACCAGCGAATTGCAGGTCCGCAACACACCAGCCCGTCACCCCCATAGAAATGCCTATTCTTGTCCGCAAGCTACGGACAAGAATAGGACATGCTCTATCTTTTTGCGGAGTTGCAGACCGCAAATTCGGATGCGGACAGCACACTGTGTGCTGTCCGCATCCATTCCGTCCCCATAAAGAATGAATGGGTCTGCACCTGTTCCACAAAATTGCGGAACGGATGCGGACACATTTTGCGGACGTGTGAATGGAGCCTAAAGCTGTATGGGAGGGAAGGCGGCTATGGTGTCACACTATATAATAGGCAGCACAGCGGCAAGCACAGTTCATAAGGAGGTGCCACCATAGCCCCCCTTTATGAACTGTGCCAGTGCCACCTTAGCCCCTCCATACGGACTGTGCCTGCTGTCTGCCCCCAACTCTGAACTTTGGCATTTCAGTGCACACTGCTGCTAACTTACTGTGCACTTGCTGTCACTGTGTGGCATAGCGGCAGGCAGAGTAGATCTTCAAACAAACTGAATCCTGGAGGAGACGATAAGTCACTCTGTCTGCAGGATGACTGGTGTCTGGAGGGTGATGCTGGTTCGCAGTCAGGTCAGGTCACAGCAAGGCCAGCAGCAACAATAGTCCCGCAGCACAGCCGGCTCAAGTTCCTCTGCTGGGTGCACGGCTAGCTAGCAAATCAACCAGCACCCAGCGGACAGAAGCGCTCTAGGCTGCAAGCAGGGACTGTGACTGCCAGCGGAACATGGACTGTGTAAGGGGCCCATTAGAACACAGGGGAAGCGGTAAGGAAGGACCAGGACAGACTGTGCGAGTAGCGGTCCTCTTAACTGCAGTGAGCCTGAGGCAGTAGCGATCCTCTTTACTGTTGTCTGTGGCGGGAAGCGGGAGGGGCGGACCTACCAGACGCGGACTCGTGCGTGACACCGCGTCTACTGTGAACTTAGAGATACTGCGCCCGTCTGGCTGCTGGAGTGCTGGGCCTATTTTGCATTATATTTTCATGCCATGGCAAATACCCAAGGCGCCAGGACCAAATTCCTGGTCACCATGGCGACCTGGCGCCCGGGATTTGTCGAGCCCTGCTTTATACTGATGTGATCTAGAACCCATCATGGAGGACATGTATATATATTTATACTGATGTGATCTAGAACTGATCAGGGATGACATTTACATATATTTATACTGATGTGATCTAGAACCGATCATGGAGGACATGTATATATCTTTATACTGATGTAATCTAGAACCGATCATGGAGGACATGTAGATATATTTATACTGATGTGCTCTAGAACCCATCATGGAGGACATGTATATATCTCTATACTGATGTGATCAGGGATGACATTTACATATCTTTATACTGATGTGATATAGAACCCATCATGAAGGACATGTACATATATTTATACTAATGTGATCTAGAACTGATCATGGAGGACATGTATATATCTTTATACTAATGTGATCTAGAACCCATCATGGATGACATTTACATATCTTTATACTGATGTGATCTAGAACTAATCATAGAGGACTTATACATATCTTTATACTGATGTGATCTAGAACCCATCATGGAGGACATGTAGATATATTTATACTGATCTGATCGAGAACTGATCAGGGATGACATTTACATATCTCTATACTGATGTGATCTAGAACCCATCATGGAGGACATGTAGATATATTTATACTGATATGATCGAGAACTGATCAGGGATGACATTTACATATCTTTATACTGATGTGATATAGAACCCATCATGAAGGACATGTACATATATTTATACTAATGTGATCTAGAACTGATCATGGAGGACATGTATATATCTTTATACGGATGTGATCTAGAACCCATCATGGAGGACATGTATATATCTTTATACTGATGTGATCTAGAACCCATCATGGAGGACATGTATATATCTTTATACTGATGTGATCTAGAACCCATCATGGATGACATTTACATATCTTTATACTGATGTGATCTAGAACTAATCATAGAGGACTTATACATATCTTTATACTGATGTGATCTAGAACCCATCATGGAGGACATGTACATATCTTTATACTGATGTGATCTAGAACTGATCAGGGGTGACATGTACATATCTTTATACTGATGTGATCTAGAACTGATCAGGGATGACATGTACATATCTTTATACTGATGTGATCTAGAACCCATCATGGAGGACATGTATATATCTTTATACTGATGTGCTCTAGAACCCATCATGGAGGACATGTACATATCTTTATACTGATGTGATCTAGAAATGATCAGGGAGGACTTGTACATATCTTTATACTGATGTGATCTAGAACCCATCATGGAGGACATGTACATATCTTTATACTGATGTGATCTAGAACTGATCAGGGAGGACTTGTACATATATTTATACTGATGTGCTCTAGAACTCATCATGGAGGACATGTACATATCTTTATACTGATGTGATCTAGAACTGATCATGGAGGACTTGTACATATATTTATACTGATGTGATCTAGAATTGAACAGACATTAACCCTATTTTTTTCTGGGGGGGGGCTTTCCAGGCAAGCGTGATATATGGAGAGCTCCTCATCGCACACACATAGTTTGGCGCAGTCTTCCGTCATGACAACAGATGAAGTGACGCTGGTGAGTGACGTATCACATGGTTGATGTTATAATCTGAAATACTAAAAGCCCCTTTAGGTCTCCCGCACACATAACCTTTGGCGGTCCACAAACTGTAGATCCACAAAGTACAGATACCGGATATGCGCTATCCATCACTTTTTCGCTCCCTTCACTAGAACAAGCCTATTCTTGTCCACAAAACAGACAGGTATAGGACATATTCGATAATTTTCGGGACTGCCATATGGATGCTGACGGCACATTTTTGCAGACCCATAGAATTGAAATTGGTCGACGTGTCATCCGCAAAAAATGCGGATCAGACCCAGACCAAAACGACGGTGATGTGCGTGAGGCCTTCGGCACCTGGAGGTGACGCATCATTTCTATATTAGGTTATTATGTATAAAACTACTTCTAAATGTGATGGGAAAGGTGCGTCTCAATAATCCCGCTGCACCTCCTGCTGCTGCTAAGCAGAACTAGTCTGGCGGTATAAACTCTGCCATTTCTTTACCAAAACCTGAGAAGCTAAAGCCAAGTTATTTCTGACGTGTGTGCAGCCTGTCAGTCGGTATTCGTAGTCTTTTACAGTAACTTGGGTGTAAAACGGAGCCGTCATCACAAAATGCAGTGCAATCTGTATGCAGCAGGCTACAGAGCAGGAGGAGCTGGGCAGACGGATGCAGACTTCTGTGGACAAAGATTCAATACAACTTGTAATTTATAAATCTCTGCTTTCTCTTACTATAGCTGTACATGAGGGCTGTCTCATCAGTGATTGATAGTCATCTCTGTGTAAGTGTGTATACAGAGATAGCTGTCAGTCCCTGATATCTGTACACAGGGAGGTGTTATCAGTGATAGTATTCTCTGTGTAAGTGTGTATACAGAGATAGCTGTCAGTCCCTGATATCTGTACACAGGGGAGGTGTTATCAGTGATAGTAATCTCTGTGTAAGTGTGTATACAGAGATAGCTGTCAGTCCCTGATATCTGTACACAGGGGAGGTGTTATCAGTGATAGTAATCTCTGTGTAAGTGTGTATACATAAATAGCTGTCAACACCTCCCCTGTGTACAGATATCAGGGACTGACAGCTATTTATGTATACACACTTACACAGAGATTACTATCACTGATAACACCTCCCCTGTGTACAGATATCAGTGACTGACAGCTATCTCTGTATACACACTTACACAGAGAATACTATCACTGATAACACCTCCCCTGTGTACAGATACCAGGGACTATCAGTGATAGTATTCTCTGTGTAAGTGTGTATACAGAGATAGCTGTCAGTCACTGATATCTGTACACAGGGGAGGTGTTATCAGTGATAGTATTCTCTGTGTAAGTGTGTATACAGAGATAGCTGTCAGTCACTGATATCTGTACACAGGGGAGGTGTTATCAGTGATAGTAATCTCTGTGTAAGTGTGTATACAGAGATAGCTGTCAGTCACTGATATCTGTACACAGGGGAGGTGTTATCAGTGATAGTAATCTCTGTGTAAGTGTGTATACAGAGATAGCTGTCAGTCCCTGATATCTGTACATAGGGAGGTGTTATCAGTGATAGTATTCTCTGTGTAAGTGTGTATACAGAGATAGCTGTCGGTCCCTGATATCTGTACACAGGGGAGGTGTTATCAGTGATGGTATTCTCTGTGTAAGTGTGTATACAGAGATAGCTGTCAGTCACTGATAGCTGTACACAGGGGAGGTGTTATCAGTGATAGTATTCTCTGTGTAAGTGTGTATACAGAGATAGCTGTCAGTCCCTGATATCTGTACACAGGGGAGGTGTTATCAGTGATAGTAATCTCTGTGTAAGTGTGTATACAGAGATAGCTGTCAGTCCCTGATATCTGTACACAGGGGAGGTGTTATCAGTGATAGTATTCTCTGTGTAAGTGTGTATACAGAGATAGCTGTCAGTCACTGATATCTGTACACAGGGAGGTGTTATCAGTGATAGTATTCTCTGTGTAAGTGTGTATACAGAGATAGCTGTCAGTCACTGGTATCTGTACACAGGGAGGTGTTATCAGTGATAGTAATCTCTATGTAAGTGTGTATACAGAGATAGCTGTCAGTCCCTGATATCTGTACACAGGGAGGTGTTATCAGTGATAGTCATCTCTGTGTAAGTGTGTATACAGAGATAGCTGTCAGTCCCTGATATCTGTACACAGGGGAGGTGTTATCAGTGATAGTAATCTCTGTGTAAGTGTGTATACAGAGATAGCGGTCAGTCCCTGATATCTGTACACAGGGAGGTGTTATCAGTGATAGTCATCTCTGTGTAAGTGTGTATACAGAGATAGCTGTCAGTCCCTGATATCTGTACACAGGGGAGGTGTTATCAGTGATAGTAATCTCTGTGTAAGTGTGTATACAGAGATAGCTGTCAGTCCCTGATATCTGTACACAGGGAGGTGTTATCAGTGATAGTATTCTCTGTGTAAGTGTGTATACAGAGATAGCTGTCAGTCCCTGATATCTGTACACAGGGGAGGTGTTATCAGTGATATCATTCTCTGTGTAAGTGTGTATACAGAGATAGCTGTCAGTCACTGGTATCTGTACACAGGGGAGGTGTTATCAGTGATAGTAATCTCTGTGTAAGTGTTTATACAGAGATAGCTGTCAGTCACTGGTATCTGTACACAGGGAGGTGTTATCAGTGATAGTATTATCTGTGTAAGTGTGTATACAGAGATAGCTGTCAGTCACTGATATCTGTACATAGGGGAGGTGTTATCAGTGATAGTATTCTCTGTGTAAGTGTGTATACAGAGATACCTGTCAGTCACTGGTATCTGTACACAGGGGAGGATTTATCAGTGATAGTAATCTCTGTGTAAGTGTGTATACAGAGATACCTGTCAGTCACTGGTATCTGTACACAGGGGAGGTGTTATCAGTGATAGTAATCTCTGTGTAAGTGTGTATACAGAGACAGCTGTCAGTCACTGATATCTGTACACAGGGAGGTGTTATCAGTGATAGTAATCTCTGTGTAAGTGTGTATACAGAGATAGCTGTCAGTCACTGATATCTGTACACAGGGGAGGTGTTATCAGTGATAGTATTCTCTGTGTAAGTGTGTATACAGAGATAGCTGTCAGTCACTGGTATCTGTACACAGGGAGGTGTTATCAGTGATAGTAATCTCTGTGTAAGTGTGTATACAGAGATAGCTGTCAGTCCCTGATATCTGTACACAGGGAGGTGTTATCAGTGATAGTAATCTCTGTGTAAGTGTGTATACAGAGATAGCTGTCAGTCACTGATATCTGTACACAGGGAGGTGTTATCAGTGATAGTAATCTCTGTGTAAGTGTGTATACATAGATAGCTGTCAGTCCCTGATATCTGTACACAGGGAGGTGTTATCAGTGATAGTATTCTCTGTGTCAGTGTGTATACAGAGATAGCTGTCAGTCCCTGATATCTGTACACAGGGAGGTGTTATCAGTGATAGTAATCTCTGTGTAAGTGTGTATACAGAGATAGCTGTCAGTCCCTGATATCTGTACACAGGGAGGTGTTATCAGTGATAGTAATCTCTGTGTAAGTGTGTATACAGAGATAGCTGTCAGTCACTGATATCTGTACACAGGGAGGTGTTATCAGTGATAGTAATCTCTGTGTAAGTGTGTATACATAGATAGCTGTCAGTCCCTGATATCTGTACACAGGGAGGTGTTATCAGTGATAGTATTCTCTGTGTCAGTGTGTATACAGAGATAGCTGTCAGTCACTGATATCTGTACACAGGGGAGGTGTTATCAGTGATGGTATTCTCTGTGTAAGTGTGTATACAGAGATAGCTGTCAGTCCCTGATAGCTGTACACAGGGGAGGTGTTATCAGTGATAGTATTCTCTGTGTAAGTGTGTATACAGAGATAGCTGTCAGTCCCTGATAGCTGTACACAGGGAGGTGTTATCAGTGATAGCTATCTCTGTATACACACTTACACAGAGAATACTATCACTGATAACACCTCCCCTGTGTACAGATATCAGGGACTGACAGTATTCTCTGTGTAAGTGTGTATACAGAGATAGCTATCACTGATAACACCTCCCCTGTGTACAGATATCAGTGACTGACAGCTATCTCTGTATACACACTTACACAGAGATTACTGTCAGTCACTGATATCTGTACACAGGGGAGGTGTTATCAGTGATAGTATTCTCTGTGTAAGTGTGTATACAGAGATAGCTGTCAGTTCCTGATATCTGTACACAGGGAGGTGTTATCAGTGATAGTAATCTCTGTGTAAGTGTGTATACAGAGATAGTGTCATGGTCTTACCTTCCACTGTTCTCCTTCGTTTGACATGTGCTGGCGGCCATCTTGGTTTCTGGGTTTTTTGTAGCCTCCCACCCTGCGGCTTCTCCTTCCCACTGGGAGGAGCTGGATGCCTAGCTCATATATATAGGAGGTCTGTGGCTTCAGTTCCTTGCTTGGTCCTCCTGTGTTCACATGCTTCTAAGACTGCTGCTGCTTCTGGTTCCTGATCCTGGCCTCGTCTGACTACCCCGTTGGTTCCT
The DNA here is from genome assembly GCF_014858855.1 of Bufo gargarizans. Lineage (NCBI taxonomy): Eukaryota > Metazoa > Chordata > Amphibia > Anura > Bufonidae > Bufo > Bufo gargarizans. The sequence goes on from NW_025334673.1 coordinate 194,370, forward strand.
GATCCTGGCTTCGTCTGACTACCCTGCTGGTTCCTGATCCTGGCTTCGTCTGACTACCCTGCTGGTTCCTGATCCAGGCTTCGTCTGACCACCCCCCTGGTTCCTGACCTCTGTCCACGCAAGACCCTGCTTCGGTTTAGCCATCCGTTTGGACTTTTGCTTACAGCTTGATTTTCAATAAAGCCTTCTTACTTCCACTTATCTCTTGTTGTACGTCTGGTTCATGGTTCCTTGACAGATAGCTGTCAGTCCCTGATATCTGTACACAGGGAGGTGTTATCAGTGATAGTATTCTCTGTGTAAGTGTGTATACAGAGATAGCTGTCAGTCACTGATATCTGTACACAGGGGAGGTGTTATCAGTGATATTAATCTCTGTGTAAGTGTGTATACAGAGATAGCTGTCAGTCCCTGATATCTGTACACAGGGAGGTGTTATCAGTGATGGTATGCTCTGTGTAAGTGTGTATACAGAGATAGCTGTCAGTCCCTGATATCTGTACACAGGGGAGGTGTTATCAGTGATAGTATTCTCTGTGTAAGTGTGTGTACAGAGATAGCTGTCAGTCACTGATATCTGTACACAGGGAGGTGTTATCAGTGATAGTATTCTCTGTGTAAGTGTGTATACAGAGATAGCTGTCAGTCCCTGATATCTGTACACAGGGAGGTGTTATCAGTGATAGCATTCTCTGTGTAAGTGTGTATACAGAGATAGCTGTCAGTCCCTGATATCTGTACACAGGGAGGTGTTATCAGTGATAGCATTCTCTGTGTAAGTGTGTATACAGAGATAGCTGTCAGTCACTGGTATCTGTACACAGGGGAGGTGTTATCAGTGATATTAATCTCTGTGTAAGTGTGTATACAGAGATAGCTGTCAGTCCCTGATATCTGTACACAGGGAGGTGTTATCAGTGATGGTATGCTCTGTGTAAGTGTGTATACAGAGATAGCTGTCAGTCCCTGATATCTGTACACAGGGAGGTGTTATCAGTGATAGCATTCTCTGTGTAAGTGTGTATACAGAGATAGCTGTCAGTCACTGATATCTGTACACAGGGGAGGTGTTATCAGTGATATTAATCTCTGTGTAAGTGTGTATACAGAGATAGCTGTCAGTCCCTGATATCTGTACACAGGGAGGTGTTATCAGTGATGGTATGCTCTGTGTAAGTGTGTATACAGAGATAGCTGTCAGTCCCTGATATCTGTACACAGGGGAGGTGTTATCAGTGATAGTATTTTCTGTGTAAGTGTGTGTACAGAGATAGCTGTCAGTCACTGATATCTGTACACAGGGAGGTGTTATCAGTGATAGTATTCTCTGTGTAAGTGTGTATACAGAGATAGCTGTCAGTTCCTGATATCTGTACACAGGGAGGTGTTATCAGTGATAGTAATCTCTGTGTAAGTGTGTATACAGAGATAGCTGTCAGTCACTGATATCTGTACACAGGGGAGGTGTTATCAGTGATAGTATTCTCTGTGTAAGTGTGTATACAGAGATAGCTGTCAGTCCCTGATATCTGTACACAGGGAGGTGTTATCAGTGATAGTAATCTCTGTGTAAGTGTGTATACAGAGATAGCGGTCAGTCCCTGATAGCTGTACACAGGGAGGTGTTATCAGTGAGTCATAGCATTCTCTGTGTAAGTGTGTATACAGAGATAGCTGTCAGTCCCTGATATCTGTACACAGGGAGGTGTTATCAGTGATAGTATTCTCTGTGTAAGTGTGTATACAGAGATAGCTGTCAGTCACTGATAGCTGTACACAGGGGAGGTGTTATCAGTGATAGTATTCTCTGTGTAAGTGTGTATACAGAGATAGCTGTCAGTCACTGATATCTGTACACAGGGGAGGTGTTATCAGTGATAGTAATCTCTGTGTAAGTGTGTATACAGAGATAGCTGTCAGTCACTGATATCTGTACACAGGGGAGGTGTTATCAGTGATGGTATTCTCTGTGTAAGTGTGTATACAGAGATAGCTGTCAGTCACTGATATCTGTACACAGGGAGGTGTTATCAGTGATAGTAATCTCTGTGTAAGTGTGTATACAGAGATAGCTGTCAGTCCCTGATAGCTGTACACAGGGAGGTGTTATCAGTGATAGTAATCTCTGTGTAAGTGTGTATACAGAGATAGCTGTCAGTCCCTGATATCTGTACACAGGGAGGTGTTATCAGTGATAGTATTCTCTGTGTAAGTGTGTATACAGAGATAGCGGCCAGTCCCTGATAGCTGTACACAGGGGAGGTGTTATCAGTGATAGTATTCTCTGTGTAAGTGTGTATACAGAGATAGCTGTCAGTCACTGATATCTGTACACAGGGAGGTGTTATCAGTGATAGCATTCTCTGTGTAAGTGTGTATACAGAGATAGCTGTCAGTCCCTGGTATCTGTACACAGGGAGGTGTTATCAGTGATGGTATTCTCTGTGTGAGTGTGTATACAGAGATATCTGTCAGTCCCTGATATCTGTACACAAGGAGGTGTTATCAGTGATAGTATTCTCTGTGTAAGTGTGTATACAGAGATAGCTGTCAGTCACTGATATCTGTACACAGGGAGGTGTTATCAGTGATAGCATTCTCTGTGTAAGTGTGTATACAGAGATAGCTGTCAGTCACTGATATCTGTACACAGGGAGGTGTTATCAGTGATAGCATTCTCTGTGTAAGTGTGTATACAGAGATAGCTGTCAGTCCCTGGTATCTGTACACAGGGAGGTGTTATCAGTGATGGTATTCTCTGTGTGAGTGTGTATACAGAGATAGCTGTCAGTCCCTGATATCTGTACACAGGGGAGGTGTTATCAGTGATAGTATTCTCTGTGTAAGTGTGTATACAGAGATAGCTGTCAGTCCCTGATATCTGTACACAGGGAGGTGTTATCAGTGATGGTATTCTCTGTGTAAGTGTGTATACAGAGATAGCTGTCAGTCCCTGATATCTGTACACAGGGGAGGTGTTATCAGTGATAGTAATCTCTGTGTAAGTGTGTATACAGAGATAGCTGTCAGTCACTGATATCTGTACACAGGGAGGTGTTATCAGTGATAGCATTCTCTGTGTAAGTGTGTATACAGAGATAGCTGTCAGTCCCTGGTATCTGTACACAGGGAGGTGTTATCAGTGATGGTATTCTCTGTGTGAGTGTGTATACAGAGATAGCTGTCAGTCCCTGATATCTGTACACAGGGGAGGTGTTATCAGTGATAGTATTCTCTGTGTAAGTGTGTATACAGAGATAGCTGTCAGTCCCTGATATCTGTACACAGGGGAGGTGTTATCAGTGATAGTAATCTCTGTGTAAGTGTGTATACAGAGATAGCTGTCAGTCACTGATATCTGTACACAGGGAGGTGTTATCAGTGATAGTATTCTCTGTGTAAGTGTGTATACAGAGATAGCTGTCAGTCACTGGTATCTGTACACAGGGAGGTGTTATCAGTGATAGTATTCTATGTGTAAGTGTGTATACAGAGATAGCTGTTAGTCCCTGATATCTGTACACAGGGAGGTGTTATCAGTGATAGTATTCTCTGTGTAAGTGTGTATACAGAGATAGCTGTCAGTCCCTGATATCTGTACACAGGGGAGGTGTTATCAGTGATGGTATTCTCTGTGTAAGTGTGTATACAGAGATAGCTGTCAGTCCCTGGTATCTGTACACAGGGGAGGTGTTATCAGTCATAGCATTCTCTGTGTAAGTGTGTATACAGAGATAGCTGTCAGTCACTGATATCTGTACACAGGGAGGTGTTATCAGTGATGGTATTCTCTGTGTAAGTGTGTATACAGAGATAGCTGTCAGTCACTGATATCTGTACACAGGGAGGTGTTATCAGTGATAGTATTCTCTGTGTAAGTGTGTATACAGAGATAGCTGTCAGTCACTGATATCTGTACACAGGGGAGGTGTTATCAGTGATAGTAATCTCTGTGTAAGTGTGTATACAGAGATAGCTGTCAGTCCCTGATAGCTGTACACAGGGAGGTGTTATCAGTGATAGTATTCTCTGTGTAAGTGTGTATACAGAGATAGCTGTCAGTCACTGATATCTGTACACAGGGGAGGTGTTATCAGTGATAGTATTCTCTGTGTAAGTGTGTATACAGAGATAGCTGTCAGTCACTGATATCTGTACACAGGGGAGGTGTTATCAGTGATAGTATTCTCTGTGTAAGTGTGTATACAGAGATAGCTGTCAGTCACTGATATCTGTACACAGGGAGGTGTTATCAGTGATAGTATTCTCTGTGTAAGTGTGTATACAGAGATAGCTGTCAGTCACTGATATCTGTACACAGGGGAGGTGTTATCAGTGATAGTATTCTCTGTGTAAGTGTGTATACAGAGATAGCTGTCAGTCACTGGTATCTGTACACAGGGAGGTGTTATCAGTGATAGTATTCTCTGTGTAAGTGTGTATACAGAGATATCTGTCAGTCCCTGATAGCTGTACACAGGGAGGTGTTATCAGTGATGGTATTCTCTGTGTAAGTGTGTATACAGAGATAGCTGTCAGTCACTGATAGCTGTACACAGGGAGGTGTTATCAGTGATAGTATTCTCTGTGTAAGTGTGTATACAGAGATAGCTGTCAGTCACTGATAGCTGTACACAGGGAGGTGTTATCAGTGATAGTAATCTCTGTGTAAGTGTGTATACAGAGATAGCTGTCAGTCACTGATAGCTGTACACAGGGAGGTGTTATCAGTGATAGTATTCTCTGTGTAAGTGTGTATACAGAGATAGCTGTCAGTCCCTGATATCTGTACACAGGGGAGGTGTTATCAGTGAGTCATAGCATTCTCTGTGTAAGTCTGTAAACCTACACTTCAGTCTTGGCATTATATGTTCATATGCAACATTTTCTTTATTTTTAAGGTAAGACCAAATGCTCTTCTGCTAAATCTGTTACAATCTGGTGGTGCCAAGAAGGAAACCTTTACAATGAAAGAGGTGGGTGCACAATCCCTGATGATGATGTATGATGCTGTGATATTCTGTATGCTGGTTATTGCTGTGTCTTTGTACTTGCTCTGTAGGTAATTCACCATCTTGGTCAGTACATTATGGCCAAGCAGTTGTATGACAAGAAGCAGCAGCACATTGTCCACTGCTCTAATGATCCTCTCGGAGAACTATTTGGGGTACAGAGCTTCTCTGTGAAAGAACCCAGGTAACTGATGGGCTTCTAACAATCAATGTTTGATGTCATTTTCCAGAAGGGATTTTTTCAGTCTGTAGAATAGAATTGACCCCAATATTATTTTGGGTGTCCCGTTATCTTCCTTTACCCCCTTCCACTTAAAGTGGTTATCCCAGGACAAATCTAAACATTGAAAACCAGACATCGTATAGGACATGACAACCTCTTTCTAACAAAGCCAGAGCCGGTCCTGGACCTCACATGGATCCAGAGATCTCCCCATTCATTGCTCTGCTAGATTTATCTCCAGCTGACAGCTCAAGGGCAGTGTCCTTTCTGCTGCAGCTCAGGGGGCGTGTCCGTGCTCTGCGTATCACAGCTCAGGAGGCAGAGGAAGGATGACACTGAGCATGTGCGACCTTCTCAGTGAGCAGGACAAAGAAATAAGAATAACAGCCGGTGGTGCTATACAAATGCATTGTATTGAGTAACTCGGGGCTATGCTACATTGTTTATTACCTGCAATTACAATAGTATTCAGATTAGGGCTGTTTCAGGTATCCAGATATGGATATTGACATGTGCTGATACTAGCAATATCGGATCAGTGGCGGTCCTGCACCTGGCACCCCCTCTGATGAGCTGTTTTGGGTGGCTGCGGCACTGGATTAAACTAAACAGTGTATGAATGTAGAATAAGACAGCTGTGCAGTGGGCATGCTGGGTACTGCAGTGCAGCTCCTATTCAAGTGCAGAGCTCCTGAAATACAGTGTGCAGACCCTTCTGCTTCCGCTCCGCTAATCGCTGGAGGTGCCGGACCCCACCCATCTGATACTGATGACTATCCTGAGGATACCTCATCAGTAGCCTGGACAACCCCTTTAAGTAATTGCACATCTATGTCATGATGTAATAGGTGGGCACTAGAGCTTAGTCATCCTCTTAGTACAGTACAAACAGCCTGAATAATGGGGGCCACCTGATTATTGGGGGCTCATTGGCCTTAGCTCGTATTTCGGCTGCTATATTGGGGTAAATGTACCCATGCACATTACACTAAAGTGGATAAAAATGGATGATTTCCACAAAACAATCCGGTGAGATTTAGGTTGTGGAGGTTTCCTGTAAATGATGGAATAAATCTGGAACGTGCGGTCGGTGTTTCCTATGTTTTCCGTGTATATATTCGGACAGAGGATGAAACGCTGCACAGGTATCTGGGGTGGGATGCACGGACATGTTTATGGTATTACTGCAAATGGAGCTCGGAACCCTGTCGGAAAGTCCATCTAGATGTAAATTATCATCTCTCTGTTTCAGGAGACTGTATGCAATGATTTTCAGAAATCTGCTAACTACTGATCCAGAAGGTAACATTTTGTAGAAATAACCGTTTTAGCGCCGTGTGGCCCCAATCTTATGGGATTTCTAATGTCTGACAAGTGAGGGATGCAGTGAGAGAGTAACACCTGAAATGATTGTCTGCGATGCCAGTGTTACTATCCCCTGCGATGCTGGTGGGTGCGCCTAATCTGGGACAAGGCTCAGGCCTCATCACACATGTGGTGCCTCCTCCGGCAGTCCATGTTCCTAAACAGAAATCTTACATCTCTGGCTTCACTGACGCCTGAAAACTGGTGTAAATGAAGATAAAACCGTTACGGTTACTGTCCATGCCCCGTCCCACCCTTACCAAGCCCCCCCTCCCTGCCTGAAAACTGGTGTAAATGAAGATAAAACCGTTACGGTTACTGTCCATGCCCCGTCCCACCCTTACCAAGCCCCCCCTCCCTTCCTGAAAAGTGGTGTAAATGAAGATAAAACCGTTACGGTTACTGTCCATGCCCCGTCCCACCCTTACCAAGACCCCCCTCCCTTCCTGGAAACTGGTGTAAATGAAGATAAAACCGTTACGGTTGCTGTCCATGCCCCGTCCCACCCTTGCCAAGCCCCCCCTCCCTTCCTGAAAAGTGGTGTAAATGAAGATAAAATCATTACGGTTGCTGTCCATGCCCCTTCCCACCCTTGCCAAGCCCCCCCTCCCTTTCTGGAAACTGGTGTAAATGAAGATAAAACCGTTACGGTTGCTGCCCATGCCCCGTCCCACCCTTGCCAAGCCCCCCCTCCCTTTCTGGAAAGTGGTGTAAATGAAGATAAAACCGTTACGGTTGCTGTCCATGCCCCGTCCCACCCTTACCAAGCCCCCCCTCCCTTCCTGAAAAGTGGTGTAAATGAAGATAAAACCGTTGCGGTTGCTGCCCATGCCCCGTCCCACCCTTACCAAGCCCCCCCTCCCTTCCTGGAAACTGGTGTAAATGAAGATAAAACCGTTACGGTTACTGTCCATGCCCCGTCCCACCCTTACCAAGCCCCCTCCCTTTCTGGAAACTGGTGTAAATGAAGATAAAACCGTTACGGTTGCTGCCCATGCCCCGTCCCACCCTTGCCAAGCCCCCCCCTCCCTTTCTGGAAACTGGTGTAAATGAAGATAAAACCGTTACGGTTGCTGCCCATGCCCCGTCCCACCCTTGCCAAGCCCCCCCTCCCTTCCTGAAAACTGGTGTAAATGAAGATAAAACCGTTACGGTTGCTGCCCATGCCCCGTCCCACCCTTACCAAGCCCCCCCCTCCCTTTCTGAAAACTGGTGTAAATGAAGATAAAACCGTTACGGTTACTGTCCATGCCCCTTCCCACCCTTGCCAAGCCCCCCCTCCCTTTCTGAAAACTGGTGTAAATGAAGATAAAACCGTTACGGTTGCTGCCCATGCCCCGTCCCACCCTTACCAAGCCCCCCCCTCCCTTTCTGAAAACTGGTGTAAATGAAGATAAAACCGTTACGGTTGCTGTCCATGCCCCGTCCCCCCCTTGCCAAGCCCCCCCCTCCCTTTCTGGAAACTGGTGTAAATGAAGATAAAACCGTTACGGTTGCTGTCCATGCCCCGTCCCACCCTTGCCAAGCCCCCCCTCCCTTCCTGAAAACTGGTGTAAATGAAGATAAAACCGTTACGGTTGCTGTCCATGCCCCGTCCCACCCTTGCCAAGCCCCCCCCTCCCTTTCTGGAAACTGGTGTAAATGAAGATAAAACCGTTACGGTTGCTGCCCATGCCCCGTCCCACCCTTGCCAAGCCCCCCCCTCCCTTTCTGGAAAGTGGTGTAAATGAAGATAAAACCGTTACGGTTGCTGTCCATGCCCCGTCCCACCCTTACCAAGCCCCCCCTCCCTTCCTGAAAACTGGTGTAAATGAAGATAAAACCGTTACGGTTGCTGCCCATGCCCCGTCCCACCCTTGCCAAGCCCCCCTCCCTTTCTGGAAAGTGGTGAGGGTGGCCTACAAAGTGAGAGATGTAACAATAAAAAAATAATGCAAACACATAAGAAGCCCCCATAAGAAGTACCCCCCCCCCCCCCCCAGAAGTGGGGGAAATGCCCCTGCGTCTTATGGGGTGAGTACTAATGAGCTCTTCCATTATGGAAGTCTAAAGCCTAACGCGGCAGTAAGAGCTCCCCGGACCCCGGTGTAGTATAAAGCGTCACTGCTATTACTATAGGTACTAAACCTGAATGTCAGCAGACGGGGGAAGGTACTGCTTATCTTTACAAACCAGATTACACTGAGCGTCCCCACTTCAGCAGGAGTTGGGGTACTAGACGGTGAGGAGGACGCGGGAGACGGCACTAACTGCCACCCTCTCACTAGGTATACAAGATACTTAGGGCTGCAACGATTAATCGATGTAATCGATTATATTCGATAACTGGATTCGTTGTCGACGAATCCAGTTATCGAATAATCGCCGATTCGTTGCTATGCGGGCGGGCGGTCGCTGCATCTTTATGTTACCTTTTTACAATGACGCTCCTGTAACAGCCAGGCAGAGCGGACGGCGGCGTAACGTCACTCACTCACGTGACGCACCTGCTCCGCCTCCTTCATTCATGAAGTGGGCGGGGCAGGCGCGTCACGTGATTGAGTGACGTTACGCCGCCGTCCGCTCTGCCTGGCTGTTACAGGAGCGTCATTGTAAAAAGGTAACATAAAGATGCAAGCATCGGGGCCGGGGCTGTTAGGGGGAAGGGGGAGGGGGGATCTGTCTATGGCACTGCTATGGGAAGGGGGGTCTGTGTATAGCACTGCTATGGGGAGGGGGAGGATCTGTCTATGGCACTGCTATGGGAAGGGGGGTCTGTGTATAGCACTGCTATGGGGAGGGGGGAGGATCTGTCTATGGCACTGCTATGGGGAGGGGGGAGGATCTGTCTATGGCACTGCTATGGGGAGGGGGGTCTGTGTATAGCACTGCTATGGGGAGGGGGGTCTGTGTATAGCACTGCTATGGGGAGGGGGGAGGATCTGTCTATGGCACTGCTATGGGGAGGGGGGTCTGTGTATAGCACTGCTATGGGGAGGAGGGGGGGGTCTGTGTATAGCACTGCTATGGGGAGGGGGGAGGATCTGTCTATGGCACTGCTATGGGGAGGGGGGGTCTGTCTATGGCACTGCTATGGGGAGGGGGGGTCTGTGTATGGCACTGCTATGGGGAGGGGGGTCTGTGTATATCACTGCTATGGGGAGGGGGGAGGATCTGTCTATGGCACTGCTATGGGGAGGGGGGTCTGTGTATAGCACTGCTATGGGGAGGAGGGGGGGGTCTGTGTATAGCACTGCTATGGGGAGGGGGGAGGATCTGTCTATGGCACTGCTATGGGGAGGGGGGGTCTGTGTATAGCACTGCTATGGGGAGGGGGGTCTGTGTATAGCACTGCTATGGGGAGGGGGGAGAATCTGTCTATGGCACTGCTATGGGGAGGGGGGTCTGTGTATAGCACTGCTATGGGAAGGGGGATCTGTGCACTGTTATGAGGAAAGGGATCTGTGCACTGTTATGCCCATAACAGTGCACATATCCCCCTCTCCATAACTACGCCGTCCACAGATCCCCCTCTCCATAACTACGCCGTCCACAGATCCCCCTCTCCATAACTACGCCGTCCACAGATCCCCCTCTCCATAACTACGCCGTCCACAGATCCCCCTCTCCATAACTACGCCGTCCACAGATCCCCCTCTCCATAACTACGCCGTCCACAGATCCCCCTCTCCATAACTACGCCGTCCACAGATCCCCCTCTCCATAACTACGCCGTCCACAGATCCCCCATAATAGTGTCGTCCACAGATCCCCCATAATAGTGTCGTCCACAGATCCCCCATAATAGTGTCGTCCACAGATCCCCCATAATAGTGTCGTCCACAGATCCCCCATAATAGTGTCGTCCACAGATCCCCCATAATAGTGTCGTCCACAGATCCCCCATAATAGTGTCGTCCACAGATCCCCCATAATAGTGTCGTCCACAGATCCCCCATAATAGTGTCGTCCACAGATCCCCCATAATAGTGTCGTCCACAGATCCCCCATAATAGTGTCGTCCACAGATCCCCCATAATAGTGTCGTCCACAGATCCCCCATAATAGTGTCGTCCACAGATCCCCCATAATAGTGTCGTCCACAGATCCCCCATAATAGTGTCGTCCACAGATCCCCCATAATAGTGTCGTCCACAGATCCCCCATAATAGTGTCGTCCACAGATCCCCCATAATAGTGTCGTCCACAGATCCCCCATAATAGTGTCGTCCACAGACCCCCCATAATAGTGTCGTCCACAGACCCCCCATAATAGTGTCGTCCACAGACCCCCCATAATAGTGTCGTCCACAGACCCCCCATAATAGTGTCGTCCACAGACCCCCCATAATAGTGTCGTCCACAGATCCCCCATAATAGTGTCGTCCACAGATCCCCCATAATAGTGTCGTCCACAGATCCCCCATAATAGTGTCGTCCACAATTTGTTTTAATATGGCCTTTGAACATAATTTTTCAAGTAAGATCATATAAACCTCTCTGTTTTGTAATTTTGTCGTTTTTCCCGATTAATCGATTAATCGTAGAAATTAATCGGCAACTAATCCAGTGTCGCTGGCTATTACTAGCGCTATGCTGCTGGCAGTTTGGCAGTGTAAAGCAGTAGGGACCTAAAGGCCTTTCCCCACTGTCAAGGAAGTGCAAGTTGCACCCATACACACAGCGGATCGGCTGGAGGCTGACAGGCTAGAAGCACTACACACTATAGTGATCACTGATAGATGACGTGTATGAATGATCGCACTATTGGTGATCACTGATAGATGACGTGTATGAATGATCACACTATTGGTGATCACTGATAGATGACGTGTATGAATGATCACACTATTAGTGATCACTGATAGATGACATGTATGAATGATCACACTATTGGTGATCACTGATAGATGACGTGTATGAATGATCGCACTATTGGTGATCACTGATAGATGACGTGTATGAATGATCGCACTATTGAAATCTCCGCTAACCACCGCTTGTTCACTGGGAAGGAGGAGACTGACATTAGAAACTACAACTGCCCCCGACATGTATGAATGATCGCACTATTGGTGATCACTGATGGATGACGTGTATGAATGATCGCACTATTGGTGATCACTGATAGATGACGTGTATGAATGATCGCACTATTGGTGATCACTGATAGATGACGTGTATGAATGATCGCACTATTGAAATCTCCGCTAACCACCGCTTGTTCACTGGGAAGGAGGAGACTGACATTAGAAACTACAACTGCCCCCGACATGTTTCGCCAGTATTCTGGCTTCTTCAGGGGAAATGGGCAGCAATGGGTGTAGCCACAGCACTGGGGGTAAATGCTGAAATTACTGATTGGCAGGACGATCGCCCGCTCATAGTGTTATTCTGCATCGGCGCTGGCCTATTACCTGTAACTAGAAGCACCCACAGGGCAGGCCGCCATACTCCGGTGCCAGTCGCCTCCTGAATGCGTCATCAGGACGGGGCGCAAACACTTAGGCCAGATCAGACCCGAGTATTAGCAGTGCGCTGCGCCGGAATGTGCACACACTGCACCCCAGGCCGGACCACGGTGCACCGGTGGACGCTGCGCCGGAATGTGCACACACTGCACCCCAGGCCGGACCACGGTGCACCGGTGGACGCTGCGCCTACACATTAAGTGGATAGTGTGATCATTCATACACGTCATCTATCAGTGATCACCAATAGTGCGATCATTCATACACGTCATCTATCAGTGATCACCAATAGTGCGATCATTCATACACGTCATCTATCAGTGATCACTAATAGTGTGATCATTCATACACGTCATCTATCAGTGATCACTAATAGTGTGATCATTCATACACGTCATCTATCAGTGATCACTAATAGTGTGATCATTCATACACGTCATCTATCAGTGATCACTAATAGTGTGATCATTCATACACGTCATCTATCAGTGATCACTAATAGTGTGATCATTCATACACGTCATCTATCAGTGATCACTATAGTGTGTAGTGCTTCTAGCCTGTCAGCCTCCAGCCGATCCGCTGTGTGTATGGGTGCAACTTGCACTTCCTTGACAGTGGGGAAAGGCCTTTAGGTCCCTACTGCTTTACACTGCCAAACTGCCAGCAGCATAGCGCTAGTAATAGCCAGGTACACTGTAGTATCTTGTATACCTAGTGAGAGGGTGGCAGTTAGTGCCCTCTCCCGCGTCCTCCTCACTGTCTAGTACCCCAACTCCTGCTGAAGTGGGGACGCTCAGTGTAATCTGGTTTGTAGGAACAATTAGTAAGGATAAGCAGTACCTTCCCCCGTCTGCTGACATTCAGGTTTAGTACCTATAGTAATAGCAGTGACGCTTTATACTACACCGGGGTCCGGGGAGCTCTTACTGCCGCGTTAGGCTTTAATTAATATATTGGTTAAAATACCTTACCCAGGTTAGGTCCTAAATATGACTCCATTATAGAAGATGCGGGAGGCTGATCTCTGGTAATATGGAGATGCTGGAGGCTGATCTCTGGTATATTACCAGAGATCAGCCTCCAGCATCTCCATATTACCAGAGATCAGCCTCCAGCATCTCCATATTACCAGAGATCAGCCTCCAGCATCTCCATATTACCAGAGATCAGCCTCCAGCATCTCTATATTACCAGAGATCAGCCCCCAGCATCTCCATATTATCAGAGATCAGCCTCCAGCATCTCCATATTACCAGAGATCAGCCCCCAGCATCTCCATATTACCAGAGATCAGCCCCCAGCATCTCCATATTACCAGAGATCAGCCTCCAGCATCTCCATATTACCAGAGATCAGCCTCAAGCATCTCCATATTACCAGAGATCAGCCCCCAGCATCTCCATATTACCAGAGATAAGCCCCCAGCATCTCCATATTACCAGAGATCAGCCACCAGCCCCAGCATCTCCATATTACCAGAGATCAGCCTCCAGCATCTCCATATTACCAGAGATCAGCCCCCAGCATCTCCATATTACCAGAGATCAGCCTCCAGCATCTCCATATTACCAGAGATCAGCCTCCAGCATCTCCATATTACCAGAGATCAGCCTCCAGCATCTCCATATTACCAGAGATCTGCCTCCAGCATCTCCATATTACCAGAGATCAGCCTCCAGCATCTCCATATTACCAGAGATCAGCCTCCAGCATCTCCATATTACCAGAGATCAGCCCCCAGCATCTCCATATTACCAGAGATCAGCCCCCAGCATCTCCATATTACCAGAGATCAGCCCCCAGCATCTCCATATTACCAGAGATCAGCCCCCAGCATCTCCATATTACCAGAGATCAGCCTCCAGCATCTCCATATTACCAGAGATCAGCCTCCAGCATCTCCATATTACCAGAGATCAGCCACCAGGCCCAGCATCTCCATATTACCAGAGATCAGCCTCCAGCATCTCCATATTACCAGAGATCAGCCTCCAGCATCTCCATATTACCAGAGATCAGCCTCCAGCATCTCCATATTACCAGAGATCAGCCCCCAGCATCTCCATATTACCAGAGATCAGCCTCCAGCATCTCCATATTACCAGAGATCAGCCTCCAGCATCTCCATATTACCAGAGATCAGCCTCCAGCATCTCTATATTACCAGAGATCAGCCCCCAGCATCTCCATATTACCAGAGATCAGCCTCCAGCATCTCCATATTACCAGAGATCAGCCTCCAGCATCTCCATATTACCAGAGATCAGCCTCCAGCATCTCCATATTACCAGAGATCAGCCTCCAGCATCTCTATATTACCAGAGATCAGCCTCCAGCATCTCTATATTACCAGAGATCAGCCCCCAGCATCTCCATATTACCAGAGATCAGCCTCCAGCATCTCCATATTACCAGAGATCAGCCTCCAGCATCTCCATATTACCAGAGATCAGCCCCCAGCATCTCCATATTATGGATGCTGTAGGCTGATCTCTGGTAATATAGAGATGCTGGGGGCTGATCTCTGGTAATATGGAGATGCTGGGGCTGGTGGCTGATCTCTGGTAATATGGAGATGCTGGAGGCTGATCTCTGGTAATATGGAGATGCTGGGGGCTGATCTCTGGTAATATGGAGATGCTGGAGGCTGATCTCTGGTAATTTGGAGATGCTGGAGGCTGATCTCTGGTAATTTGGAGATGCTGGAGGCTGATCTCTGGTAATATGGAGATGCTGGAGGCTGATCTCTGGTAATATGGAAATGCTGGAGGCTGATCTCTGGTAATATGGAGATGCTTGAGGCTGATCTCTGGTAATATGGAGATGCTGGGGGCTGATCTCTGGTAATATGGAGATGCTGGGGGCTGATCTCTGGTAATATGGAGATGCTGGTGGCTGATCTCTGGTAATATGGAGACGCTGTAGGCTGATCTCTGGTAATATAGAGATGCTGGGGGCTGATCTCTGGTAATATGGAGATGCTGGAGGCTGATCTCTGGTAATATGGAGATGCTGGAGGCTGATCTCTGGTAATATGGAGATGCTGGGGGCTGATCTCTGGTAATATGGAGATGCTGGAGGCTGATCTCTGGTAATATGGAGATGCTGGAGGCTGATTTCTTGTAATATGGAGATGCTGGAGGCTGATCTCTGGTAATATGGAGATGCTGGAGGCTGATCTCTGGTAATATGCAGATGCTGGAGGCTGATCTCTGGTAATATGGAGATGCTTGAGGCTGATCTCTGATAATATAGAGATGCTGGAGGCTGATCTCTGGTAATATGGAGATGCTGGAGGCTGATCTCTGGTAATATGGAGATGCTGGAGGCTGATTTCTGGTAATATGGAGATGCTGGAGGCTGATCTCTGGTAATATGGAGATGCTGGAGGCCGATTTCTGGTAATATGGAGATGCTGGAGGCTGATCTCTGGTAATATGGAGATGCTGGAGGCTGATCTCTGGTAATATGGAGATGCTGGGGGCTGATCTCTGGTAATATGGAGATGCTGGGGGCTGATCTCTGGTAATATGGAGATGCTGGAGGCTGATCTCTGGTAATATGGAGATGCTGGAGGCTGATCTCTGGTAATATGGAGATGCTGGAGGCTGATCTCTGGTAATATGGAGATGCTGGGGGCTGATCTCTGGTAATATGGAGATGCTGGGGGCTGATCTCTGGTATATGGAGATGCTGGAGGCTGATCTCTGGTAATATGGAGATGCTGGGGGCTGATCTCTGGTAATATGGAGATGCTGGGGGCTGATCTCTGGTAATATGGAGATGCTGGAGGCTGATCTCTGGTAATATGGAGATGCTGGAGGCTGATCTCTGGTATATGGAGATGCTAGAGGCTGATCTCTGGTAATATGGAGATGCTGGGGCTGATCTCTGGTAATATGGAGATGCTGGAGGCTGATCTCTGGTAATATGGAGATGCTGGAGGCTGATCTCTGGTAATATGGAGATGCTGGAGGCTGATCTCTGGTAATATGGAGATGCTGGAGGCTGATCTCTGGTAATATGAGAGATGCTGGAGGCTGATCTCTGGTAATATGGAGATGCTGGAGGCTGATCTCTGGTAATATGGAGATGCTGGGGGCTGATCTCTGGTAATATGGAGATGCTGGAGGCTGATCTCTGGTAATATGGAGATGTTGGAGGCTGATCTCTGGTAATATGCAGATGCTGGAGGCTGATCTCTGGTAATATGGAGATGCTTGAGGCTGATCTCTGGTAATATAGAGATGCTGGAGGCTGATCTCTGGTAATATGGAGATGCTGGAGGCTGATCTCTGGTAATATGGAGATGCTGGAGGCTGATTTCTGGTAATATGGAGATGCTGGAGGCTGATCTCTGGTAATATGGAGATGCTGGAGGCTGATCTCTGGTAATTTGGAGATGCTGGGGCTGGTGGCTGATCTCTGGTAATTTGGAGATGCTGGGGCTGGTGGCTGATTTCTGGTAATATGGAGATGCTGGAGGCTGATCTCTGGTAATATGGAGATGCTGGGTGCTGATCTCTGGTAATATGGAGATGCTGGGGGCTTATCTCTGGTAATATGGAGATGCTGGAGGCTGATCTCTGGTAATATGGAGATGCTGGGGGCTGATCTCTGGTAATATGGAGATGCTGGAGGCTGTTCTCTGGTAATATGGAGATGCTGGAGGCTGATCTCTGGTAATATGGAGATGCTGGAGGCTGATCTCTGGTAATATAGAGATGCTGGAGGCTGATCTCTGGTAATATGGAGATGCTGGAGGCTGATCTCTGGTAATATGGAGATGCTGGAGGCTGTTCTCTGGTAATATGGAGATGCTGGAGGCTGATCTCTGGTAATATGGAGATGCTGGAGGCTGATCTCTGGTAATATGGAGATGGTGGGGGCTGATTTCTGGTAATATGGAGATGCTGGAGGCTGATCTCTGGTAATATGGAGATGCTGGAGGCTGATCTCTGGTAATATGGAGATGCTGGTGGCTGATCTCTGGTAATATGGAGATGCTGGGGGCTGATCTCTGGTAATATGGAGATGCTGGAGGCTGATCTCTGGTAATATGGAGATGCTGGAGGCTGTTCTCTGGTAATATGGAGATGCTGGAGGCTGATCTCTGGTAATATGGAGATGATGGGGGCTGATCTCTGGTAATATGGAGATGCTGGGGGCTGATCTCTGGTAATATGGAGATGCTGGAGGCTGATCTCTGGTAAAATGGAGTTGCTGGAGGCTGTTCTCTGGTAATATGGAGAGGCTGGAGGCTGATCTCTGGTAATATGGAGAGGCTGGAGGCTGATCTCTGATAATATGGAGATGCTGGGTGCTGATCTCTGGTAATATGGAGATGCTGGGTGCTGATCTCTGGTAATATGGAGATGCTGGGTGCTGATCTCTGGTAATATGGAGATGCTGGAGGCTGATCTCTGCTAATATGGAGATGCTGGGGGCTGATCTCTGGTAATATGGAGATGCTGGGGGCTGATCTCTGGTAATATGGAGATGCTGGGGGCTGATCTCTGGTAATATGGAGATGCTGGGGGCTGATCTCTGGTAATATGGAGATGCTGGAGGCTGATCTCTGGTAATATGGAGATGCTGGAGGCTGATCTCTGGTAATATGGAGATGCTGGGGGCTGATCTCTGGTAATATGGAGATGCTGGAGGCTGATCTCTGGTAATATGGAGATGCTGGAGGCTGATCTCTGGTAATATGGAGATGCTGGAGGCTGATCTCTGGTAATATGGAGATGCTGGAGGCTGATCTCTGGTAATATGGAGATGCTGGAGGCTGATCTCTGGTAATATGGAGATGCTGGAGGCTGATCTCTGGTAATATGGAGATGCTTGGAGGCTGATCTCTGGTAATATGGAGATGCTGGAGGCTGATCTCTGGTAATATGGAGATGCTGGAGGCTGATCTCTGGTAATATGGAGATGCTGGTGGCTGATCCCTGGTAATATGGAGACGCTGGGGGCTGATCTCTGGTAATATGGAGATGCTGGGGCTGATCCCTGGTAATATGGAGATGCTGGGGGGCTGATCTCTGGTAATATGGAGATGCTGGAGGCTGATCTCTGGTAATATGGAGATGCTGGAGGCTGATCTCTGGTAATATGGAGATGCTGGAGGCTGATCTCTGGTAATATGGAGACGCTGGGGGCTGATCCCTGGTAATATGGAGACGCTGGGGGCTGATCTCTGGTAATATGGAGATGCTGGAGGCTGATCTCTGGTAATATGGAGATGCTGGAGGCTGATCCCTGGTAATATGGAGATTGCTGGGGGCTGATCTCTGGTAATATGGAGATGCTGGGGGCTGATCTCTGGTAATATGGAGATGCTGGGGGCTGTTCTCTGGTAATATGGAGATGCTGGAGGCTGATCTCTGGTAATATGGAGATTGCTGGGGGCTGATCTCTGGTAATATGGAGATGCTGGAGGCTGATCTCTGGTAATATGGAGATGCTGGAGGCTGATCTCTGGTAATATGGAGATGCTGGGGGCTGATCTCTGGTAATATGGAGATGCTGGAGGCTGATCTCTGGTAATATGGAGATTCTGGAGGCTTGATCTCTGGTAATATAGAGATGCTGAGGCTGTTCTCTGGTAATATGGAGATGCTGGGGGCTGATTTCTGGTAATATGGAGATGCTGGAGGCTGATCTCTGGTAATATGGAGATGCTGGGGGCTGATCTCTGGTAATATGGAGATGCTGGGGGGCTGATCTCTGGTAATATGGAATGCTGGGGGGCTGGTCTCTGGTAATATGGAGATGCTGGGGGCTGATCGCTGGTAATATGGAGATGCTGGAGGCTGTTCTCTGGTAATATGGAGATGCTGGGGGCTGATCTCTGGTAATATGGAGATGATGGAGGCTGATCTCTGGTAATATGGAGATGCTGGAGGCTGATCTCTGGTAATATGGAGATGCTGGAGGCTGATCTCTGGTAATATGGAGATGCTGGAGGCTGATCTCTGGTAATATGGAGATGCTGGGGCTGATCTCTGGTAATATGGAGATGCTGGAGCTGATCTCTGGTAATATGGAGATGCTGGAGGCTGATCTCTGGTAATATGGAGATGCTGGGTGCTGATCTCTGGTAATATGGAGATGCTGGAGGCTGATCTCTGCTAATATGGAGAGATGCTGGAGGCTGATCTCTGGTAATATGGAGATGCTGGGGGCTGATCTCTGGTAATATGGAGATGCTGGAGGCTGATCTCTGGTAATATGGAGATGCTGGAGGCTGATCTCTGGTAATATGGAGATGCTGGGGGCTGATCTCTGGTAATATGGAGATGCTGGAGGCTGATCTCTGGTAATATGGAGACGCTGGGGGCTGATCTCCTGGTAATATGGAGATGCTGGGGGCTGATCTCTGGTAATATGGAGATGCTGGGGGCTGATCTCTGGTAATATGGAGATGCTGGGGGCTGATCTCTGGTAATATGGAGATGCTGGGGGCTGATCTCTGGTAATATGGAGATGCTGGGGGCTGATCTCTGGTAATATGGAGATGCTGGGGGCTGATCTCTGGTAATATGGAGATGCTGGAGGGCTGATCTCTGGTAATATGGAGATGCTGGAGGCTGATCTCTGGTAATATGGAGATGCTGGGGGCTGATCTCTGGTAATATGGAGATGCTGGAGGCTGATCTCTGGTAATATGGAGATGCTGGAGGCTGATCTCTGGTAATATGGAGATGCTGGAGGCTGATCTCTGGTAATATGGAGATGCTGGAGGCTGATCTCTGGTAATATGGAGATGCTGGAGGCTGATCTCTGGTAATATGGAGATGCTGGAGGCTGATCTCTGGTAATATGGAGATGCTGGGGGCTGATCTCTGGTAATATGGAGATGCTGGAGGCTGATCTCTGGTAATATGGAGATGGTGGAGGCTGATCTCTGGAAATATGGAGATGTTGGAGGCTGATCTCTGGTAATATGGAGATGCTGGAGGCTGATCTGAGGCAATGGGGCTCTTATGTGAGGTCTGATATTGGGGGTCTGATCTGAGGTCTTGTTTGTGTCTTATTAACGTTGGGGGTCTGGTTACTGGTCGGACCTGAGTTCTAATGAAAAACATTTTTTTCTTATTGTCCTCCTCTAAAACCTTGGGCGAAAAATACGGTAATTAGCGACTTCTTAATGCCACTTTTTAGGTGCAAGGGAGAGGATAAATCTTCCCCTTTGTGTTAGAGAAGAATCCAGTTTTGTTATTTCTGGACTTCGTTGGGGCGACCTGTACAGTGGCTGCTGTGAATTATTTTTTATTGCTTCTGTGCTAGAAATGTGATTAATTCCTGGAAATCGGAGGACAAGGTTAGCGCACTAAAGGGGTTTAGTTAAAGGGGTTGTCTGAGATCATAAAAAATCTGGGACAACATCCTAAAATAAAAAATGCTGATATCCTCTCTCTTTGCTGTGTGGTGCTGGTCCGGTCCTCTTACTGCAGTGGTGATGTGTCAGTACAGCGCCGCTGCAGCCAATCACTGGCCGCAGCACGTCACCGCTGCATTAGTAAGCAAGCAGTGGCAGGAGGACCGGACCGGCACCACAGGCAACGGAGCTGAGGTGGGAGTGTAATGTTTTTTATTTTAGGTTTTTAATTAGACTTGAGAACCCCTTTAATTTGCATTTATCTTTAAAATGTATCACTGTAAGTAATCAACTTTTTAAAGTGGTTATCCAGGAAATAACGATGACCTATCCTCGGGAGGGGTCGTCATTACCGGATTGACGGGCGTCTGAGTCCCAGCACCCCAGCCGGTCCAGTGAATAACACAAGTCATTTTGAAGAGGAAGCAGTGCTTGCACAAACACAGCTGCCCCTTTGATTGGCTGATCGGCAGGGGCGCCAGGAGTCCGAGCTCTACCGATCTGATATTGATGACCTATCCGTCAGTTTTAAGCCCCCGCACAATCGCTTTACTTCACCATGATCAGTCCTGCCATGCAGTAGGTCTGGCCTAATTGGGTTGATCATGGGGACTAGAGATGAGCAAATGTCTCTTTTTAAAATTTTGTTCACACTTCATTTGGTGGTAAAAGGTGAATTGCGTTATGGATTACATTACCACGGGCCACAACGCAATTCTATGACGGAATGCATAACGGAATGCCTTTAGAGGCATAATAGAAGTCTATGGGCTGCCAAACGGATCCGTCCCATTTCCGTTATGCAGGGGAGTCCTTTAAAGGCATCCCGTTATGCATTCCGTCATAGAATGGCGTTATGGTCCGTGGTAACGACGTGCTCTATAAAAATGTCACATCATCTACCACCTCAGGTGAATGGCACCGTACATCACTAAAAGGGGAATACCAAGCGATAAAAAAAACATATGTACCCCAAAATATTACCAACACAACTGTCACCTCATCCCGTAGTTTACAGATTGGGGTCACTTTTTGGAGTTTCTACTCTGGGGCTGCATCAGGGGGTCTTCAAATGTGACAGGGCAAGTTAAAATTATTCCAGTGAAATGTTCCTTCCCTCCTGCGCCCTGCCGTGTGCCCGTACAGCAGTTTACGACCACATATGGGGTGTTTCTGTAAACTGCAGAATCAGGGTAATAAATATTGAGTTTTCTTTGGCTGTTAACCCTTGCTGTGTTACAGAGAAAAATAGATTAAAATGGAAAATCTTCTCCACCTCCATTTAACTTTCATTCTTGTGGAACACCTAAAGGGTTAACAAAGTTTATAAAATCAGTGTTGAATAACCTGAAGGGTGTAGTTTCCAAAATGGTCATTTTTGGGGGGTTTCTACTATGTAAGCCACACAAAGTGACTTCATAACTGAACTGGTCCTTAAAAAGTGGGTTTTGGAAATTTTAAGAATTGCATGTAAACTTCTAAGCCTTGTAACATCCTAAAAAATAAAATGATGTTTGATAAAAGATGGCAACACGGAGTAGACATCTGGGAGATGCACAGTAACAACTGTTTTATGAGGTATCACAATCTGCTTTAAAAGCAGAGACATTCCAATTTCAGCAATGATCCATTTTTCCAAATTTTCTGTAAATTTGGGAATTTTTAATAAATAAAGGTGAAACGTATTGACTCCGTTAGGTACCACTAACACGAAGTACAATGTGTCACGAGAAAACACTCAGAATGGCTTATATAAGTAATAGCGGTCCAGAGTTATCACCACATAAAGTGAAACATGTCAGATTTGCTAAATGTGGCTTGGTCCTGAAGGTACAAACGAGCTTGGTCCTGAAGGGGTTAAACGTATGGGTACGGCACCAGTGGCGGTGCACTACAGAGGTGCGTTATTTCAACAATTGCCTGCTGAGTATTTTTTTGTATATTTTTTTTACTTTGCTTAGAAGAAAGTTCTTCAAATGGTCAACCATCAGAACCTCAGAGAGAGGGCCAGAAGTCAGACGGCATCTCTTTAACCCTAGATGAGAGCCTTTCATGGTCGGTGATAAGTGACTCTACAGACACCTCTTCTAATGCAGTAAGTAAGGCTCCTAGATGACACCATTCTGACCACAGAGAGGAACAACGTCCAGTCAGGCCACATGAGTGTAATGGACGGAATATACTATTACTGGAGAAAAGATTTCATTCTCACTCCCAATAATGGTCTTCCATACATCTTCATTATTGGTGACTGCTCCTGATGAAGGGGGATTAATTTACCCCCGAAACGCCTTGAGCCCGACCTGTGTTACCGATGGAAGTCCCAGCTGTGGACGCTACGAGCCATCCAGGCGAGGGAGGTTGGATTTGTGGGGGTCTTGAGTTTTATCCCACAAAACACCTCCCCGGTGAAGTGAGTCTTTGATCACCATTTGTATCATATTGTGTTCATTCTATTATTTTCAGTGACACTTCCTACGGACTGTAGGTAGGTTTATAATAAGTGGTACATATAGCTCTATCCATGCTTTTATTGCCCTCCGCTAGTCCTACCGTCAGTGGATTGGCGCCTTTACTGTGGTTATCTTCTCCCTTTTCCTCTCCTATCACAGTCAGGTATGTAGTAGTGCACTCCACATATACAACCACTGCCGGCAGCCTATCCGCTCTATGCTATAGTCACCATCCTTCCTTCCTTTGGTGCCCTGCCGTTATTCTTTCACCTTTTGGAGACACATCCAAGAGGTTCCTTGACTGACACTCTGTTTTGGGAATTTTTTCCTCACCCCTGTTCCAGGGACCATAACATGTTTACTCTTCCCGCTCGCTCAGCCGTATGAGGGCTTGTTTTTTGCAGGACAAGTTGCACTTTCTAATTTCATCATACATGATGTGGTGGGAAGCTGGAAAGGAATTCCAAATGGGGGGAACCTGGAGTAAAAAAACACAATTCCCCAACAGATACCAGATGTGAAGAGTTTTTCTTGAGTATTAATACAAATAAAATCTTGAAAAAAATTACTTTTTTTCTATTTGTGGCCACATTCTGACCCTATAGCTGCAGTTATGTATTTTGCGGGGCAGTCCGGATTGTATCCGCAATTGTAGGAGATGAATACAAATTGTTCCCACTAATGTATTACCTTGTATCCTCTGGAATACTTTCCTTCTCTGAGTGCGAACGGCTCTTGGAAACGGTGACAAATGTCACTTAGGCTACTTTCACACTGGCGTTTTCTGCGGATCCATCATGGACCTGCAAAAAACGCTTCCGCTTTGCTAATACAACCGCCTGCATCCGTCATGTAATGACCTTCACTTCATGTCAATGGAGGACGGATCCGTTCCCTTTGACTTACATTGTGCGCCAGGACGGATCCGTTTCTAGTGTGCCAGACTGTGTCAGAGAAAACTGATCCGTCCCCAGTGACTTACATTGTGCGCCAGGACGGATCCGTTTCTAGTGTGCCAGACTGTGTCAGAGAAAACTGATCCGTCCCCAGTGACTTACATTGTGCGCCAGGACGGATCCGTTTCTAGTGTGCCAGAATGCATCAGAGAAAACGGATCCGTCCCCAGTGACTTACATTGTGGCCCAGGACGGATCCGTTTTCTATTGTGCCAGACTGTGTCAGAGAAAACGGATCCGTCCCCATTGACTTACATTGTGTGCCAGGACGGATCCGTTTTCTAGTGTGCCAGACTGCGTCAGAGAAAACGGATCCGTCCCCATTGACTTACATTGTGTGCCAGGACGGATCCGTTTTCTATTGTGCCAGACTGCGTCAGAGAAAACGGATCCGTCCCCAGTGACTTACATTGTGGGCCAGGACGGATCCGTTTTCTGTTGTGCCAGACTGTGTCAGAGAAAACGGATCCGTCCCCAGTGACTTACATTGTGTGCCAGGACGGATCCGTTTTCTAGTGTGCCAGACTGCGTCAGAGAAAACGGATCCGTCCCCAGTGACTTACATTGTGTGCCAGGACGGATCCGTTTTCTAGTGTGCCAGACTGCGTCAGAGAAAACGGATCCGTCCCCAGTGACTTACATTGTGGGCCAGGACGGATCCGTTTTCTATTGTGCCAGACTGTGTCAGAGAAAACTGATCCGTCCCCAGTGACTTACATTGTGGGCCAGGACGGATGCGTTTTCTAGTGTGCCAGACTGTGTCAGAGAAAACGGATCCGTCCCCAGTGACTTACATTGTGCGCCAGGACGGATCCGTTTTCTATTGTGCCAGACTGCATCAGAGAAAACGGATCCGTCCCCATTGACTTACATTGTGCGCCAGGACGGATCCGTTTTCTATTGTGCCAGAATGCATCAGAGAAAACGGATCCGTCCCCAGTGACTTACATTGTGCGCCAGGACGGATGCGTTTCTAGTGTGCCAGACTGTGTCAGAGAAAACGGATCCGTCCCCAGTGACTTACATTGTGGGCCAGGACGGATCCGTTTTAGAGCGCTGAGCACATGACGGATCTCACAAACAGGAAGCCAAAACGCCAGTGTGAGAGTAGCCTTATCAGGCATGTCCTAACTGCGGCCCTCCAGCTGTTGCAAAACTACAACTCCCAGCATGCCCTTATTGCTGTAAGCTATCCAGGCATGCTGGGAGTTGTAGTTTTGCAACAGCTGGAGGGCCGCAGTTTGGACATGCCCGTCCTAGATGGATATGTTTCCGTTATACAATGGTTAAGACTTATTGGCAGAAACCAGAGAATCCTTTAGGTGTTGAAGCGACTGCAGAAATGTTAGAACTGAAGCACCACCTTAGAGCCACTTCTAAAGTGTATTAACCCTTTTGCTACCAGTGCTGTACGAGTACGGAGGTGGAGCGATAGGCAAACATGGCGTGCAGCGGGCGTCATGGCCGGCAGGACTCTGCTGTTTCAATTGAAGGCTTTAGATGCCGTGATCAAGTGAGATTGCGGCATCTAAATGCGCAACCGGCATCGCCTGTGGCCAATGGGGAGGCTGGTAATTGATTTGAATGGGCTCAGTCTAAAGAGGCTGAGAACATTCAGAGTGCAATTCCTGTTTTGGCCACCAGGTGACAGGCCAACATAAGAAATGAGCAATTCTCAATAATGACTCCAGTTTAAAAATACAGGATTGTTCAAAAACTAGATGTTGTCGGCTCATATATGGGCTTCAAAATCAGTCCAAATTTTTTAGAACTGTTAAATATATAAAAGAAATAAAAAAATAAAAAAAGTTGAAATCACCCCCCCCCCCCCTTTCCGTATAATAGAAATATAAATATCTGATACCAAGGATATATCTAAGGTATTTCACGAGTACTATCAGGACTTGTATAATATAAGGAAGGGGGACTCTAGAGAAGTACACAAGGACCGTCAGGACAAGACAGCTTCATTCTTGCAAAAACGTAACTTGCCAGACACAGGCAAGGAGGCGCTAGTGGCTCCAGTGACCTTGGAGGAGGTTAAGAAAGCCCTAAAGTCGACCCCTAAAGGCAAGAGTCCCGGACCGGATGGCTTGACTGTTGCCTACTATAAAAAGTTTTTCACTATATTGGGCCCGCATCTGGTCTTTGTTCAATTCCTTGCTGAATGGGACTGCTCTCCCCAAACAGTCGATAGAGGCTCACATCACTGTCCTGCCTAAGCCTGGGAAGGACTTAAATCTCCCATCTAATTATCGTCCAATTTCCTTGCTCAACGCGGACATCAAGCTATGGGCAAAGATTTTGGCATATCGCATAGCAACTTGGTTGGGGGACCTGGTCTCACCGGAACAGTCCGGGTTTGTAGGGGGGAGGGAGTGCAGGGACAGCACATTTCGGGTAATACAGGCACAGCAGTATGCTTTGAACCATGGTCAGAAGCTTACCCTGTTGAGTACGGATGCCGAAAAGGCATTCGACAGAGTCGATTGGCACTTTATGGAAGCTACCTTACACAAATTTGGGTTTCCCTCTCAATTTGTGGCCGCTGTGCTGTCCCTGTACTCCTGCCCCACGGCAAGAATTCGCATAAATGGCGTTCTCACGCCTCATTTCGAAATAAGGAATGGGACCCGACAAGGTTGTCCACTCTCCCCTACCCTCTTCATTCTCTGTTTGGAGACCCTATTGCAGGCCATTAGGCAGGATAAGGACATACAAGGACTAAGTATTGGGTCCCAGCCACACACTATAGCCGCATTCGCGGACGATATGCTCTTTTTACTCTCAGACCCGAAAGTAGCATTTCCTGCTTTGTTGAGGCAACTAGATGACTTCGGTTTTGTATCCAATTTTAAAATAAATTTGGCCAAATGTGTGGGTCTGGGAATTAACACCCCTCAGACGACAATCGCCCACCTCAAAAAGAGTTATCCCTTCCAATGGGAAAGTGATCACATCAAATACTTAGGGGTACAAATCACCAGAGACCCGGATAAACTTTCTCCCAGAACTATCCCCAACTTTTAGCTGATATTAGAATCCAACTGAAAGAGTTGAAAATCCCTTTCCTGACTTGGTTGGGGAGGAAGAACGTCCTCAAAACTTACATACTCCCCAAATTGCTGTATTTAATGCAGGCATTACCAGTGCATCTCCCCCACCACTTCTTAACACAGATCAGGAAAACATTTTCAGCATTTATATGGAATCAGGCTCGACCTAGACTCGCCTACCGGAGACTGATTCTCCCTAGATCCAAGGGAGGTCTTAGCTTACCCGATATAAGTATATAATATATAAATATCTAAATAACAAAAACTATAAACCTCATAGTTATCACCGTGACCTAAAACGCCCGTACTATTAAAATATAAAAATATTTTTCCAACACGACCAATGGCGGAACGAAAAAGGAAGATGGGGAAGAAAAATGAAAAGGCCAAAACGAAAAGGGTTAAGAGCGGGGGAGATGCGTGGAGCCATCTAGTGGCCACTTATCCCGGGCCCCAGCATTTTGGATAGAGCATAGTTCTTTGTGTTCCCCTGCCAGGATGTCATGCTGCCCCAGGTGTCATATACCTTCTATATAAAAAGAATCTTCATATAAAAGAGAGGATTAAAAAAAACATAAAAATGATCTTCTCCTTCGGGCGGACATAATCGCCTCTAAGTTCTTTTATCCAGTATCTTAATCTGATCTGTGCGAGCAGTGAAACAAAGGGACAGTTGTATATGCAAAAATATATAATCGTTTTTATAAAAGAATATAAAATCAATACAATTGCAAAACAAATGATGAAGTTACAAATTAATACCCCAAATGTACCACACGGTGGTGCTAACACACCCCTATCTGACCAGCACAGTGTGACTTAGTGATTTATGACGACCAGTGTCGAACCTTCAACCCCCTCAGCCCCGCTAGCTGAAACCCCCTGAATGACCAGGCCACTTTTTACACTTCTGCACTGCACTACTTTCACCGTTTATTGCTCGGTCATACAACTTTCCACCCAAATAAATTTTACCTCCTTTTCTTCTCACTAATAGAGCTTTCATTTGTTGGTATTTCATTGCTGCTGACAATTTTACTTTTTTTGTTATTAATAGAAATTTAACGATTTTTTTGCAAAAAAATGACATTTTTCACTTTCAGTTGTAAAATTTTGCAAAAAAAACGACATCCATATATTAATTTTTCGCTAAATTTATTGTTCTACATGTCTTTGATAAAAAAAAAATGTTTGGGTAAAAAAAAAAATGGTTTGGGTAAAAGTTATAGCATTTACAAACTACGGTACAAAAATGTGAATTTCCACTTTTTGAAGCAGCTCTGACTTTCTGAGCACCTGTCATGTTTCCTGAGGTTCTACAATGCCCAGACAGTAGAAACACCCCACAAATGACCCCATTTCGGAAAGAAGACACCCTAAGGTATTCGCTGATGGGCATAGTGAGTTCATAGAAGTTTTTTTTTTTTTGTCACAAGTTAGCGGAAAATGATGATTTATTTTTATTTTTTACAAAGTCTCATATTCCACTAACTTGTGACAAAAAATAAAAACTTCCATGAACTCACTATGCCCATCACAAAATACCTTGGGGTGTCTTCTTTCCAAAATGGGGTCACTTGTGGGGTAGTTATACTGCCCTGGCATTTTAGGGGCCCAGATGCGTAAGAAGAAGTTTGAAATCAAAATCTGTAAAAAATGACCGGTGAAATCCGAAAGGTGCTCTTTGGAATGTGGGCCCCTTTGCCCACCTTGGCTGCAAAAAAGTGTCACACATCTGGTATCGCCGTACTCAGGAGAAGTTGGGCAATGTGTTTTGGGGTATCATTTTACATATACCCATGCTGGGTGAGAGAAATATCTTGGCAAAAGACAACTTTTCCAATTTTTTTATACAAAGTTGGCATTTGACCAAGATATTTATCTCACCCAGCATGGGTATATGTAAAATGATAGAAAAAGTATAAGGCTGGCACTCAAGTATGTGATATCAATTGAGATGACAATTTATTAGACATGAAATTAAAAATCAATATGATGTACACAATAAAATACAATCAATTAAAATCTGTGGAAATATAAATGGAATGTAAAAAACGCAGGATGAATATACACTGAAGATTACCACAATCACAATCAATGGATCTTTGCAAATTCTCTAGAGGGTTCAAAAATATAAAGAAATCCTTTTGGGCAACTTCTCTATAATATAAAATTGTGTCCTCCTTGAAATAGTCCTCTGATTAGGATATCAAGTATTCCGGAATCGGCACTATGGCCGAGTGATGATGTCATTACAGGAGGAAGATATACAGTTCCAACTGGTGTTTATACACCGCAAGATAAGTATAAAGCTGCAGGTGAGGAGTAAAGCGGGACCGTTTTTCTTACCCTATGATTCGGGGCCGGTAGCTGGAAAGTCTCTTTCCAGTTTTGACTACTTGCGGCAGCAGTGCGTTTTTCATGCGGTATTTCTAGAACATATGCGTTTTTTCTTATATTCTATCCTTCTTATTATAATAAGATTATACAATGAAGGAAATCCTTCCACAACATTGCTATGACTCTAAAAAATATATATATATATGTATATATTGTCAACTGTATTTAATTATAAAAACGATGTTCCTGCAGTCTTATATATAACCACAATATAAATATGTTAAAATATAAAACATATAAAAGAAGGATAATAAGACAATATCTGAAAACAATAATGACGGATAATGTCACATGGGAAAGGGTACACAGTTCCTGGATTGCTCACATGTGTAAAGTTCGATTCCCTAGAGTCCAATAGAGATTGTACTGTTCATAACTTTGATAGTTGGTTCATGTAGTAGAGGGTATGTGTGCCTCCCTCCAAGGGGGGGGGGGTCACAGCGCCGATAAACGGCCAGACATGTGATCCCCCATTGGACGAGAGGCACACAACCCAAGATCTACAGGAAACCGAAAATCTCGAGTTCGGCATTTAGGCCTGCTGGAATCAGGCTCCCAAAATCGTATATACGTCGGGATTCTGCCCGAGACATTCGTTCTACATGTTTCCCCCCTCTCCAATGTGTATCTATTTTTTCCAGGGCCATAAATATCAGTCCCCTAGGGTCTTGATTGTGGGCTTCTTTAAAGTGCTTTGAAAGTGAGTGTTTCAAATATCCCTTTCTGATATTAGAAACATGTTCAGATATCCTCACCTTCAAAGTTCTTTGTTCTTCCAATATATTGCCTGGAACAGGGGCACTGGACAAGATATATCACGCTAGTTGAATTACAAGTCAGGAAATGTTTAATCTCCCATCAAAAACTGTTTTGTTTCGAGTCAATATTAAGTACAAACCGGATTCCCAAAAAGTTGGGACACTATACCAATCGTGAATAAAAACTGAATGCAATGATGTGGAGGCGCCAACTTCTAATATTTTATTCATAATAGAACATAAATCACGGAACAAAAGTTTAAACTGAGAAAATGGACCATTTTAAAGGGAAAAATATGTTGAATCAGAATTTCATGGTGTCAACAAATCCCCCAAAAGTTGGGACAAGGCCATTTTCACCACTGTGTGGCATCTCCCCTTCTTCTTACAACACTCAGACGTCTGGGGACCGAGGAGACCAGTTTCTCAAGTTTAGAAATAGGAATGCTCTCCCATTCTTGTCTAATACAGGCCTCTAACTGTTCCATCGTGTTGGGCCTTCTTTGTTGCACCTTCCTCTTTATGATGCGTCAAATGTTCTCTATAGGTGAATGATCTGGACTGCAGACTGGCCATTTCAGTACCCGGATCCTTCTCCTACGCAGCCATGATGTTGTGATTGATGCAGAATGTGGTCTGGCATTATCTTGTTGAAAGATGCAGGGTCTTCCCTGAAAGAGATGACGTCTGGATGGAAGCAGATGTTGTTCTAGAACCTGAAGATATGTTTCTGCATTGATGGTGCCTTTCCAGACATGCAAGCTGCCCATGCCACACGCACTCATGCAACCCCATACTATCAGAGATGCAGGCTTCAGAACTGAGCATTGATAACAACTTGGGTTGTCCTTGTCCTCTTTGGTCCGGATGACATGACGTCCCAGATTTCCAAAAAGAACTTTGAATCGTGACTCGTCTGACCACAGAACCGTCTTCCATTTTGCCACACTCCATTGTAAATGATCCCTGGCCCAGTGAAAACGCCTGAGCTTGTGGATCTTGCTTAGAAATGGCTTCTTCTTTGCCCTGTAGAGTTTCAGCTGGCAGCGGCGGATGGCGCGGTGGATTGTGGTCACTGACAATGGTTTCTGGAAGTATTCCTGAGCCCATTCTGTGATTTCCTTTACAGTAGCATTCCTGTTTGTGGTGCAGTGTCGTGTAAGGGCCCGGAGATCACGGGCATCCAGTATGGTTTTACGGCCTTGACCCTTACGCACAGAGATTGTTCCAGATTCTCGGAAGCTTCGGATGATGTGATGCACAGTTGATGATGATAGATGCAAAGTCTTTGCAATTTTTCGCTGGGTAACACCTTTCTGATATTGCTCCACTATCTTTCTGCACAACATTGTGGGAATTGGTGATCCTCTACCCATCTTGGCTTCTGAGAGACACTGCCACTCTGAGAAGCTCTTTTTATACCCAATCATGTTGCCAATTGACCTAATTAGTGTTAATTGGTCTTCCAGCTCTTCGTTATGCTGAAAATTTACTTTTTCCAGCCTCTTATTGCTACTTGTCCCAACTTTTTTGGAATTTGTTGACACCGTGAAAATTTGAATCAACGTATTTTTCCTTTAAAATGATACATTTACTCGGATTAAACGTTTGATCTGTCATCTACGTTCTATTACAAATAAAATATTGACATTTGCCATCTCCACATCATTGCATTCAGTTTTTATTCACAATTTGTTTAGTGTCCCAACTTTTTTGGAATCCGGTTTGTACTTTTTGGGGCTTTTGTGACTTTACAGCCGGCACAATGGCCGCATCTATAAAACCCCTTTAGGCTCATCCAACTTCCAGTATTTGGGGATTTTCTCAATTAGTTTTTCACTGACGGGGCTATTTTTATTCCCAGATTTGGTGCCCTTGTAAAGGTGATCTGTGGTCTCACTGGAATAAGTGAGCCCAGAATTTTATCTTGCAATAGGTGAGGCCAATGTTTTCTAATTATCTCTTTAATTCTCCTATATTGGACAGTATAAGGGAGGATTATACGAAATTGTGATTCTTGTTGTAATTCTTGGGGAGCTTTATCTATTAGTAGGCTATTTCTAGGTATTTTCCTCACGTTCTCCAGAGCGTCCTCCAATATTGCCCTTGGGTATTGCTTCGAAATGAATTTATTCCTCATATCCAGTGCCTCTAGTTCAAACTGGGAGTCCTCGGTACAGTTCCGTTTCAGTCGTCGGAACTGTCCGAAAGGAACATTTAATAACCAATTTGGTAGATGACAACTGGAATGCAGGATAAAAGCATTTCTAGCTGAGGGTTTTTGATATGTCTGACATACATATTTGTTATCCCTCTTAGTTATTAACAAATCCAGGAACTCTGTACCCCCTGGTCCAATCTTAGTAGTGAACACTAGATTAAAAACATTATCATTCAATGTTGCTACAAACAAACGTAAAGCTTCTTCTTTTCCTTTCCAAATTAAAATCGCGTCGTCTATATAACGCTGCCAGAGCACCAGGTCGCCCCCACGATGCGGCTCTATCGCAGCCTGCTCCCATTGAGCTAGGAACAGGTTTGCGTAGCTGGGGGCGAACCTGGTGCCCATGGCAGTCCCTCTAGTCTGTAAATAAAAATCCTTCTCAAAATAAAAATAGTTGTGCTATAAAATATGTCTAATTCCTTCTAGTATATATTCTATTTGATCCAGCTTCATTTCGCTATCTTCCTGTAATTGTCTACTAATTGCATCTATCCCTTGTTCGTAGTTTATAGCCGTATACAACGACTGGATATCGAGTGTAGCCATGATCCAATCTGATTCATCAGTAAGTCCTTCTAATATATCAATTATTTGAGTTGTATCTTTTAGATAGGACGATGTTGTTTTCACCAGAGGTTGTAGCCAAGTATCTATATATCTCGAAAGATTAGATGTCGGGGATCCTATGCCTGATACTATGGGGCGGCCCGGAGGGCTCTCCATATCCTTATGTACCTTAGGAAGGCAGTAAAAGACTGGGAGCCGTCCGGGCGTCCCCATAATGAACTTGTATTCTTGATTGGATAGGATTCCCATCTGTGACCCCTTATCACAATATTTACATAGATTCTCACAGAATTTCAAAGTTGGATCACATTCCAATTTTTTATATGTTGAAACATCGGAGAGTTGTCTTAGACATTCATCTGTGTATTTAGTTGTCTCTAAGATTACGATTGCTCCGCCTTTATCTGCGGGGCGGATCGTTATATCTTCCTTTTTCTGCAATTCTTTTATAGCCGCTATCTCTTTATTTGATTTTTTCTGTGGAATGTTTTTTCTTTAATTCTTCTAAGATCTATTTCCACATTCTTCTGAAAGCTGCTCATTTCCGGGCCTATCTCATTCCGAGGGAATTTTTTGGACTTATTTTTTAACGTAGTATGCCTAAAACCATTTGTTTCTTGACAGCTCATCATTATTGGATTTTTAATGAAATATTTTTTCAAACACATATTTTTAATAAACTTCTGGATCCCTATATAGGTATTACATTCATCCAACTGGGCACTAGGAGCAAATTTTAACCCTTTATTTAGCAAGGAAATTTGGGATGGTGTTTTATTAAATTAGTATGTTTATTGCTCTTCTTTGAAATTATTTCCGATTCGGTTTAATCAAGGCTCTTGCATATTCGCTCTTGCCACAAGTTGAATATACTATCCTTGGGTAATTTCTCTATTTTAATTTTCATTTGGGTAATATTTTCTGTTAGGGATCCCAGAATTTGTGTTCTTCTCTTAATGATGAGTTCTATGAGAATGCGGGACTGTGTGTGGAGAAGGTTTTCCCATTCCAGGTTAAACTCTTCTCCATACAGGTCCTGGGCAGGTGTTTTATTTAATTTGAGGCCCTTAGGGATTTTGTTCTGTGCCAAATACTGGCGTAATGATCTAATCTCCCAATGTTGTCTAAGCTGTTTTAACACAAGATTTTCTAATTCCCTAAATAGCTCATTAGTCGAGCTACTCTCAGTAGTAGACATCTCCGATGATTCAAATATAAAGGAATCTACTTTAAGCTTTTTCAATTCAATATGATTCCACATATCCATATTGGAGGAGGGAGGAGCTAAATCCACAAATGGGTGATAGTGGATAGCTCACCTCCTCTCCCAAACGGAACTGGTGCTCTAGCCTAAAAACTGATCACCCAATCAGTCAAAGGATAGTGTAATAGAAAAAGTATAAGGCTGGCACTCAAGTATGTGATATCAATTGAGATGACAATTTATTAGACATGAAATTAAAAATCAATATGATGTACAAAATAAAATACAATCAATTAAACGAGGACGCCAAACAGCGTGAGAAGAAGCTGGCGCAGCGTGGTGAGTAGCGGCAAGAGAAAGAGACTTTCCAGCTACCGGCCCCGAATCATAGGGTAAGAAAAACGGTCCCGCTTTACTCCTCACCTGCAGCTTTATACTTATCTTGCGGTGTATAAACACCAGTTGGAACTGTATATCTTCCTCCTGTATTGACATCATCACTCGGCCATAGTGCCGATTCCAGAATACTTATACTTGATATCCTAATCAGAGGACTATTTCAAGGAGGACACAATTTTATATTATAGAGAAGTCGCCCAAAAGGATTTCTTTATATTTTTGAACCCTCTAGAGAATTTGCAAAGATCCATTGATTGTGATTGTGGTAATCTTCAGTGTATATTCATCCTGCGTTTTTTACATTCCATTTATATTTCCACAGATTTTAATTGATTGCATTTTATTGTGTACATCATATTGATTTTTAATTTCATGTCTAATAAATTGTCATCTCAATTGATATCACATACTTGAGTGCCAGCCTTATACTTTTTCTATTACACTATCCTTTGACTGATTGGGTGATCAGTTTTTAGGCTAGAGCACCAGTTCCGTTTGGGAGAGTAGGTGAGCTATCCACTATTGTGTCACTATATGTAAAATGACACCCCAAAACACATTTCCCAACTTCTCCTGAGTACGGCGATACCAGATGTGTGACACTTTTTTGCAGCCTAGGTGGGCGAAGGGGCCCACATTCCAAAGAGCACCTTTAGGATTTCACCGGCCATTTTTTACAGATTTTGATTTCAAACTACTTTGCACACATTAGGGCCCCTAAATTGCCAGGGCAGTATAACTACGCCACAAGTCACCCCATTTTGGAAAGAAGACACCCCAAGGTATTCCGTGAGGGGCATGGCGAGTTCCTAGAATTTTTTATTTTTTGTCACAAGTTAGTGGAATATGAGACTTTGTAAGAAAAAAAAAAAAAAATCATCATTTTCCGCTAACTTGTGACAAAAAATAAAAAATTCTAGGAACTCGCCATGCCCCTCACGGAATACCTTGGGGTGTCTTCTTTTCAAAATGGGGTCACTTGTGGGGTAGTTATACTGCCCTGGCATTCTAGGGGCCCTATTGTGTGGTAAGTAGTTTGAAATCAAAATGTGTAAAAAATGACCTGTGAAATCCTAAAGGTGCACTTTGTAATGTGGGCCCCTTTGCCCACCTAGGCGGCAAAAAAGTGTCACACATCAGGTATCGTCGTACTCAGGAGAAGTTGGGGAATGTGTTTTGGGGTGTTATTTTACATATACCCATGCTGGGTGAGAGAAATATCTTGGCAAAAGACAACTTTTCCCATTTTTTTATACAAAGTTGGCATTTGACCAAGATATTTCTCTCACCCAGCATGGGTATATGTAAAATGACACCCCAAAACACATTCCCCAACTTCTCCTGAGTACGGCGATACGACAAGTGTGACAATTTTTTGCAGCCTATATGCGCAAAGCGGCCCAAATTCCTTTTAGGAGGGCATTTTTAGACATTTGGATCCCAGACTTCTTCTCACGCTTTCGGGCCCCTAAAATGCCAGTGCAGTATAAATACCCCACATGTGACCCCATTTTGGAAAGAAGACACCCCAAGGTATTCCGTGAGGGGCATGGCGAGTTCCTAGAATATTTTTCTTTTTGCACAAGTTAGCGGAAAATGATTTTATTTTTATTTTTTTTCTCTTACAAAATCATTTTCCGCTAACTTGTGTCAAAAAAAATAAAATTCTAGAAACTCGCCATGCCCTTCACGGAATACCTTGGGGTGTCTTCTTCCCAAAATGGGGTCACATGTGGGGTATTTATACTGCCCTGGCATTTTAGGGGCCCTAAAGCGTGAGAAGTCTGGAATATAAATGTCTAAAAAATGTTACGCATTTACGTGAGAGGTATGGTGAGGTCATGTGAGATTTTATTTTTTGACACAAGTTAATAGAATATGAGACTTAGTAAGAAAGAAAAAAAAAAGAAAAAAAAAAATTTCCGCTATCTTGGGCCAAAAAAAATGTCTGAATGGAGCCTTACAGGGGGGGTGATCAATGACAGGGGGGTGATCAGGGAGTCTATATGGGTGATCACCCCCCTGTCATTGATCACCCCCCTGTAAGGCTCCATTCAGACGTCCGTATGTGTTTTGCGGATCCGATCCATGTATCCGTGGATCCGTAAAAATCTACGGACGTCTGAATGGAGCCTTACAGGGGGGTGATCAATGACAGGGGGGTGATCAATGACACGGGGGTGATCAGGAAGTCTATATGGGTGATCACCCCCTTGTCATTGATCACCCCCCTGTAAGGCTCCATTCAGACGTCCGTATGTGTTTTGCGGATCCGATCCATGTATCTGTGTATCCGTAAAAATCATACGGACGTCTGAATGGAGCCTTACAGGGGGGTGATCAATGACAGGGGGGTGATCAGGGAGTCTATATGGGTGATCACCCCCCTGTCATTGATCACCCCCCTGTAAGGCTCCATTCAGACGTCCGTATGTGTTTTGCGGATCCGATCCATGTATCTGTGGATCCGTAAAAATCATATGGACGTCTGAATGGAGCCTTACAGGGGGGTGATCAATGACAGGGAAGTGATCAGGAAGTCTATATGGGTGATCACCCCCTTGTCTTTGATCACCCCCCTGTAAGGCTCCATTCAGACGTCCGTATGTGTTTTGCGGATCCGATCCATGTATCAGTGGATCCGTGAAAATCATACGGACGTCTGAATGGAGCCTTACAGGGGGGTGATCAATGACAGGGGGGTGATCAGGGAGTCTATATGGGTGATCACCCCCTTGTCATTGATCACCCCCCTGTAAGGCTCCATTCAGACGTCCGTATGTGTTTTGCGGATCCGATCCATGTATCCATGGATCCGTAAAAATCATACGGACGTCTGAATGGAGCCTTACAGGGGGGTGATCAATGACAGGGGGGTGATCAATGACGGGGGGGGGGTGATCAGGGAGTCTATATGAAGTGATCAGGGGTTAATAAGTGACAGGGGGGTGTAGTGTAGTGTAGGTGGTGTTTGGTGCTACTTTACACAGCTACCTGTGTCCTCTGGTGGTTGATCCAAACAAAAGGGACACCAGAGGACCAGGTAGCAGGTATATTAGACGCTGTTATCAAAACAGCGTCTAATATACCTGTTAGGGGTTAAAAAAATCGCATCTCCAGCCTGCCAGCGAACGATCGCCGCTGGTAGGCTGGAGATCCACTCGCTTACCTTCCGATACTGTGAACGCGCGCGCCTGTGTGCGCGCGTTCACAGGAAATCTCGGCTATCGCGAGATGACGCGTATATGCGTCGTTGAGCGCACAGCTGCCGCCTCCGGACCGCAGATCTGCGTTAGGCGGTCCGGAGGCGGTTAACAAACAGACTCATATACCAAGAGAAACTTAGGATCTTCTGTTATCAAACAGGCTATAACAATAAAACACGGATTATACAGGAATATGATAAATATTCAGCTCGGCAATCAGACTATGGACAATAACTCTCCAAGGGTTTAGTCCTCTCTTCAAACAATGTCAGATCTTCCAGTAACAATCTGCATCTTTGCTAAGAGTATAGTCAGCATTATGGAGGCACCTAACACTATATATTCCCACAGTATGGGGACTCTTGGCTATATACCGAGAGAAATATCTTATTAATATCACGAGCAGTAAACAAAATATGCGTTACCGGGTCAAAGGTAGACAGAGTTCAGATGGGACCAGTTCTCAGGAACTTTCCTAGTAATCCCAAAATAATAATCCAAGTTTCTTCTGGTAAAGTTTTCTTTTTGATGGATGGATGGATGGATCTATGTATCTCTCTTGCTGCTCCGCACACGAGTAATTATTCCCCTCTTATCTAAGAATCATCCCCTTTTAGATTAGGGATTTCCAATCAGGTAAGGTGGGTGTATTCGCATGCTAATACAACCATGATGTCATATTAAGTCCTAATATGGCATAGAACAAATAATGAAATAATATAATATTGTCCATCTGCCTCCAGATGGCACTGTGGTACTGCAGATGAACATCACCAACTTTTAAGCATTTAAAACTAAATATCTAATGATACGTTCACAGGACCTTCTTGACCTTTTAATATACATCATTGAGGAAGGCGATTCCTGACACTTTAATTACCTATATCCTGGACTTGTTGGAGTTGTGTGTCTTCTCCTATCTTTTTGAAATATGTGTTAACTTGATGAAAATTTTATATAATGGCTTTGATGCTTGGCATTGAACTTGTACATTTCACTTATCTATATCCATGAATAACTATTGTTTTGAAATAACATTTACTCTTCTCAGAAATCCAATTAACATAAACTTGCTTCAATGTTCTGTACCTTCTACAATACCTTCTAAATAATAAATACATGGTATAACATATATATAAATCGATACATTGTTACACATGGATAACACATTATATGAATTATTGATTAAAATATGTTGTAATCTAAATATGCCATACAGAGCTGTATATAATATAATTATGAATATATAAATTGAACCTCATACAGCAGGTGTGCCTCAAGGATAGGAATCCTTATCACGTCATGGCTTATCCATGAAACAACCTTGTTCCCTTCAGACAGACATGTCTGGGGAAGCTAGTTTACTCCCATAGATAATCCCATATCTTCAGTAATAACTTTTAAATACAATGTCCGTTCATGTTCACAATTATTTTTATATAAACTGAATTTGCCATGAACTTGTCTTGGCTTCCTCAGCCACATAATAGAACTTTGGTTCAAGCTGATTTTATTCTTAAAGTCAATGAGATGAGCATTCATTTTGGTTATAATGTCATTAGATAATATTGTATACGTATGAAAATGCACAACACTGGTGAGGACAGCACAGAACTGATGACGGGTGCCCTTGACTGGCATCGTAGGAAGTCTTAATCCTGTTGGATCTTTTTTTTCCTGTTCCCTTTAGGACCATGAGGCAGGTTCTGTCTCTGATCAGTTCAGTGTTGAGTTTGAGGTGGAGTCTGTATATTCCGAAGATTATAGTCCTAGTGGAGGAGAAGAAAGTCTGTCAGATGACCTGGATGATGAGGTAAGACTGTTAGAAGCATGGATGTCACTGGCACCATGCAGAATCTAGATTTGCACTGGTGCCTGGAGGGAACTATTGGCTACAGTTTAGTGTGACCTCACTCTAGTGTTGCTTTACAATCTGCCTTCTATCAATACTTTACCTTCTCATTGTCTTCTCGGGCCTCAGGTTTACCAGGTGACTATGTACCAAGATGAAGAATCAGGAGACTCTTTGGACGAGGAGATGGACATTTCTGAAGCTGTAAGTATGACCTTGCTGAGCTTACACAGAAGAAAGATGGAATCTGATATTAACCCCTTAAGGGCTCTGCCTATTTCACCGTAAGGACTTGGCCATTTT
Source organism: Bufo gargarizans (assembly GCF_014858855.1). NCBI lineage: Eukaryota > Metazoa > Chordata > Amphibia > Anura > Bufonidae > Bufo > Bufo gargarizans. The sequence continues at coordinate 234,184 of NW_025334673.1, forward strand.
TTGCAAATCTGACCAGTGTCACTTTAAGTGCTGATAACTTTAAAATACTTTTACTTACCCAGGCCGTTCTGAGATTGTTTTTTCGTCACATATTGTACTTCATGACACTGCTAAAATTGGGTCAAAAAAGTTTTGCAAATTTCAAAGTTTCAGTTTCTCTACTTCTGTAATACCCCCAAAAATTGTGATGACTTTACATTCCCCATATGTCTACTTCATGTTTGTATCATTTTTTTGAATGATATTTTTTTTTGGGGGGGATGTTACATAGCTGATAGGACCTCCTCCTCATAGAGGGAAGGCTGTCAGTCACTGATAGGACCTCCTCCTCATAGAGGGAAGCTGTCATCACTGATAGGACCTCCTCCTCATAGAGGGAAGGCTGTCAGTCACTGATAGGACCTCCTCCTCATAGAGGGAAGGCTGTCAGTCACTGATAGGACCTCCTCCTCATAGAGGGAAGGCTGTCAGTCACTGATAGGACCTCCTCCTCATAGAGGGAAGGCTGTCAGTCACTGATAGGACCTCCTCCTCATAGAGGGAAGGCTGTCAGTCACTGATAGGACCTCCTCCTCATAGAGGGAAGGCTGTCAGTCACTGATAGGACCTCCTCCTCATAGAGGGAAGGCTGTCAGTCACTGATAGGACCTCCTCCTCATAGAGGGAAGGCTGTCAGTCACTGATAGGACCTCCTCCTCATAGAGGGAAGGCTGTCAGTCACTGATAGGACCTCCTCCTCATAGAGGGAAGGCTGTCAGTCACTGATAGGACCTCCTCCTCATAGAGGGAAGGCTGTCAGTCACTGATAGGACCTCCTCCTCATAGGGGAAGGCTGTCAGTCACTGATAGGACCTCCTCCTCATAGAGGGAAGGCTGTCAGTCACTGATAGGACCTCCTCCTCATAGAGGGAAGGCTGTCAGTCACTGATAGGACCTCCTCCTCATAGAGGGAAGGCTGTCAGTCACTGATAGGACCTCCTCCTCATAGAGGGAAGGCTGTCAGTCACTGATAGGACCTCCTCCTCATAGAGGGAAGGCTGTCAGTCACTGATAGGACCTCCTCCTCATGAGGGAAGGCTGTCAGTCACTGATAGGACCTCCTCCTCATAGAGGGAAGGCTGTCAGTCACTGATAGGACCTCCTCCTCATAGAGGGAAGGCTGTCAGTCACTGATAGGACCTCCTCCTCATAGAGGGAAGGCTGTCAGTCACTGATAGGACCTCCTCCTCATAGAGGGAAGGCTGTCAGTCACTGATAGGACCTCCTCCTCATAGAGGGAAGGCTGTCAGTCACTGATAGGACCTCCTCCTCATAGAGGGAAGGCTGTCAGTCACTGATAGGACCTCCTCCTCATAGAGGGAAGGCTGTCAGTCACTGATAGGACCTCCTCCTCATAGAGGGAAGGCTGTCAGTCACTGATAGGACCTCCTCCTCATAGAGGGAAGGCTGTCAGTCACTGATAGGACCTCCATCTCATAGAGGGAAGGCTGTCAGTCACTGTTAGGACCTCCATCCCACAAGTGGTACCTTGGAACTGAACCTGAGTTCGGGAAGTTTTTTTTTTTTTTTTTATAGTAGAAGTCAATTTATGAAGTTATTGCTCTTGCTGCGTACAGTATTGAAATGAAGTTTTATGTGAATAGACTTTGGATGTTTCAGCTGAAGTTGATTCGCTCATCCCTAGTCATCAGTATAAAAATGTCTGAAAATCCCTTTAATGTTTTTTGAAATCTCATTACAGGATTACTGGAAGTGTTCACAGTGTGATGAGATGAATCCTCCTATTCCAAGATACTGTAAAAGATGTAGGTCTCTTCGTAAAGACTGTCTCCCAGACCAAAGTGAAGAGAAGAATTTCCCCTTGAAAAGAAAAGATATGGAAGTTTCCCTGGAAGATGTGGGCATTGATGTCCTAGATGGCAAAAAGCCCAAACTGACAGATATGCAAGATTCAGTTCTCGCAAGAAAAGATGATGAGGGAATCCAGAGCTTTTCTCAGCCCTCCACATCTTGTAGTCAGGAGGAGTACAGAGATGGTGACCAAGCTCACCAGGAAAGTTTAGAAGGAGCCTTCCACTTCTAGTGTTGGACCTTGCGTAATCTGCCAGACTAGGCTGAAGAATGGCTGCATTGTCCATGGCAGAACAGGGCATCTCATGGCATGTTATACATGCGCGAAAAAGCTTCAGAAGAGGAACAAGCCTTGCCCTGTATGCAGACAACCAATTCAAATGATCGTATTAACCTATGTCAGCTAGAAGGCAGGACAGATGAATAAACACAGCATGAAGATGCAAGACCAAAACATTGGACTCTAGAATATATGACTGGTAGAGGAGGGACTGTTAGAGCCTAAATAAGCTTCCGTTATACGGAAATAACTTACTACATTACTTTATTTAAGCACTTGCACATAAATGAACAGTTTATGCAGGTTATTTTTAAGTGGACCGCTTACTTTAAATTTAAAGGGAACCTGTCACCTGGATTTTGGGTATAGAGCTGAGGACATGGGTTGCTAGATCGCCGCTAGCACATCCGTAATACCCAGTCCCTATAGCTCTATGTGCTTTTCATGTGTCAAAAACCGATTGAATAGATATGTAAATGAACCTTAGATGAGTCCTGTCTCCTCCATGCTTCAGAGATGAGTCCAGCGTTCTCGGACTCTGAGCCCAGCCACGCTCACTGTGAAGGAGTCCAGCACCGTCCGAATCTCCTCCTTGCTCCCCAATGTCACAAACCTAGAGCGCCGTAATCTTGCGATGTGCGAGCTAGCGCATGCGCAGTTCATTCCCTGAGGCTGATGCCAGCACAGGGAAGCAACACTATGCCGACACTGCGCATGCGCTAGCTCACGCATTGCGAGATTACGGCGCACTAGCTTTGTGATGTCGGGGAGGAAGGAGGAGATTTGGAGTATGCAGAGCGGTGCTGGGCTCCTTCACAGTGCGCGTGGCTGGGCTTCGGAAACGTTAGTAACAGCTCCTGGGGCGTCTTACTTGCCTCATTTACATAGATATAATCTTCTTTTTTGTTTTACACAATAAAAGCACACAGAGCTACGGGGAATGGATATTGCGGATGTGCTAGCAGCCCATGTCCTCAGCTCTGTACCCAAAATCCAGGTGACAGGATCCCTTTAAGGAGTCAATTCCATCAGTGTGGCAGTCAGACAGTAAAGACCTCCATAGAAAGTTCTAGGTGTGGTAAGCCCTAGCCTACAGTGTATTAGATGGGCATTTGAAGTTCCCTAGCAGGGACCTGTCACACGAGGCCAGTATAAAATCTGTTAAAAGGTTATCCCCCTTATGGCATGCCGTGCCTTCTCCTAAATCTTATGTACTCCTGGCTTTCGTGCTGCTAGGAATCCGTATTTAGATTGCGTCCTAGCAGTATGTGCGCTGTTGACTCCAATAGGATCCTGCAACAATCATCCTTGGACCAAATACTCATTTGTCTAGTCATCAGTAACGTGACTGTTGGAATTATTTGGGTACTGCCAAGGTATTTCTAATAGAAAGAAGCTCCAAATCCGTGAGTAGGGGCAGGAGGACCTAAACAGCAGGAAGTCGTTTGGGTTTTAGTTATCACTTAGAACAGGATTAAAGGCCCCTTTACACGGCTGAAGAAAGCGGTATTTACATGCAGAGACCCCCACCCACCCCACAATTTGAGGAGTGATTGCTGATGCCATTTAGGTTCTAACAGTCCCTTCTCTACCCTTCATAGATTCCCATACAGAGTCGTTGTTTGCCCGCAGCGGAGTGCTGTTTAGACGGCAAGATGTGCTGCCGGCAAATGATCTTATTAGCAGATGAATAGCGTTTGGCTTATTCGTGGGGTAATGATGGCGCCTTTACACCTGCAGTTCATGGCTAACGGACATCCCTACGAATGCTAGCTAGCAGTTATGTGCCTGATGCTAAGCTAGAGTAACAGGTCCTTTAGGCCCCTTGTGGACGAGCGTTTGTCACACTACTACGAGTCCGCAGCTCCCAGCACGGACCGGGTCACATAGCATTCTATTCATTTATGGTGCTATGTAACCCTTACAATTCTGGAATGTATTAGATGACACTGACATAATGCTGTCAGTGTTCTACAATACTTTCCAGAACTGTAAGGGTTACATAGCATCCTAAATCAATAGAATGCTATGTGACCCCCGGCAGCGCGGGAGCTGCGGACAAACGCTCGTCTGCAAGGGGGCCTGTTCTTTAAATGGATTTTCAGAGAAAACACGTTGATGCCCATCTTTCCATTGGTGCCGGACTGGTGGTCAGCTGATCAGCAGATGCGGCTGCTGCCTTCCAGAGCGCCACTTGATTCGAGGCTGAGTCGTAGTACCGGTCACAGCCAGATGTACCGACGTCTGAATGTCTGTCCAGTTAGGGGGATACCCTCACACCCCATACAGTCGGCTGTTCACATCTTACTCTGGTTAAACCATGTGATGCCAGGTAGGTGACCTTCAGATGCTCATGTGGCACAACTGTAAGTAGGTTGTGCCTGGTCATCCTGAAAGGTTGCTTTTTCTGAAAAAACACAATTTCATAGTAGACGGCTAGTTATGGAGAAATAACTGGCTTCAAATGCAAAGTAAGGTAAAATATACATCCATTACCTAGCTTCTAGGATTGGTAACGCTTTGCTAAACATGTCCTTCCTCAGCTATCCAGTGACGCTAAAGGCTTGTGTCACATTAAAGGTGTTGTCCAGGATCAGAAAAAGATGGCCACGTTCTTTCAGAAAGGGCACCGCAGGTTCAGCCCCATTCAGTTCAGTGGAGCTGTGCTACAATAGCAGACATTTCAGACTTGGAGCTCACATATAACATCTTGTAGCTGGGGAAAGTGAGACTTCTTAGGACACAGCCAAGGAAATTGTCCAATCTGAGCTCTAATCAGGTCAGGATACATTGCAAATGGACTTGGCCGCTTACTGTCCTATTTGCACGCCCCTGTAGGGTGATATAATTATATTGCTACTTCTAAGAGGTTTTTTCTTTATACTATACAGACAATATTATTTGGGGGAAAAACAATGTAATGTTCTCCTGTGTTACTGAAATCGGAGATAATTCGGAAAAGTTTCTCCCGTGAAGTAGTTTTCTTGTGTGTTTTCTGTTTGTGGTGGAGCGTGTATTGAATTACCAAAGTTTTGATTGAAGTTTTCCATATTCAGGTTTACATAAAATACCAATTT